>NW_019396183.1:112134-131038 GCF_000591075.1 Eurytemora carolleeae
CTCCCCTGTTCCTTTCTTTACAGATAAGCGTAATAAATTATTATTTTTATTTCAAAATGTGATTCTGAAATTTTTAAAAAAATTATTTCATAAAAAATAGCAATTTAATATTTTTCAGTGCTTCTGGCTTATGAAGATGCTGATTTAGAAAATGTCCACTGTTTCACAGAGGTTGTATCATTATACCATTTTTTTGCCAAATTGTTTTTGTTTTTATTCTAATAAAATAAATTTCATGTTCAGTTTTTGTATGGCGTGGGAATCTGGAAAAACCAGTCAATTCCGGTTCTTCCCAATCGAAAAAAATCAGGTATCATTTTTTTATTGCTTTTTGATATCTTTAATCAATTACTACTTATGCATCTTTATCATCTTTTTGTTAATATATTTGCTCAGATAAAAAATGTTGCACACTCTCCACCAAAGACAAACCCATCCCTTCATTTTTAGAGTCTTTAAAGCATTCAGATCTAGGATTTAAACTATATATTCTAGAATATTCTAGAATAGTAGAATCTACTAAACTATAGTGAGATCTATTAAACTATATATATTGTAGAATCTACTAAACTATAGTGAGATCTATTAAACTATATATATTGTAAAATCTACTAAACTATAGTGAGATCTATAAAACTATATATATTGTAGAAACTACTAAACTATAGTGAGATCTATTAAACTATATATATTGTAGAATCTACTAAACTATAGTGAGATTTATTAAACTATATAGTATATATATTGTAGAATCTACTAAACTTTAGTGAAATCTATTAAACTATATATAGTCCAGAATCTCTAAATTACAGTTAAACCCTAAATAAGCCATACATCGAAAGAATTCGTCAAATGTCGTATTCTTCATTTTCTGATAATGGAATGTTGCAGATAATTAGTTTTTTAATTAAATGATTATATGAAACTCTTTAAAACTGTTCCCGCATATTCATGGCTATTTATTTATTTTCGGAAATACTGAGATTAACGTAAAATAGAATAAAAACCATTGGAAAATTGTAAAGGCGACATTTGATAAATACTTTCGATGTATGGCTCATTTAGGGTTTAACTGTATATATATTTTAGAATCTACTGAACTAGTAAAATCTATGCATGATCTAAACCTAAAAGTTCATGTTTACACTTTTAAAAATGATGATGACCTAGCCTGGAAATACTTTCAGGTAAATGCCAAAATAAAAAAATGTATTTTTTACTTTAAGCAAGTAAAAACTATTTTGATTGTTTTTGAAAATGAAAAAAAGGCTTCATAAAATTATTACCAATTCTGTTTTTTGTTTTTTTTTACTTTTTACCTAAGATACTTAGATTTACATTAAAAGCTCTTTATAGTTACATTAGGCTCTCTACATGAGCTTTATTTTTTGTATTTTCTTTTACATGCAAAAAAAATCTGCATACACTGAACAAGAACAATTATTTAGTATTGAAAATGAAAAAAAGTGAACTGTAATGTGTAAACCCAAAATGTTTATAGAAATATAATTAGAGGGTGTAATAATTTCACTAATTCATTACGTTGATGAAAGGTACACGGGAGTTCAATTTTGGGCAACTTCTTGAAAAATCCAGATTTTTAACCCAAGGGGGGATTTGAAATAATGAAAGTATTTTATTCTAAATAAAGTAAAGTAAAATAAATGTATTAGATTAATCCGTTGGATGTCATGTTCTAATATATAATGTAATTTAATTTAAACTTAATTTTCGCAAAAAAAAGCGAAATTTCGCGAAAACGGTTGCGAAATACGAAAAAAGATTTTTGTATTTTTTCGCGAAAGTTCTTGTCTGCTGAAAACCCTACTGTCGATGCGCTCCAAAGTATGGCAAATGACGTCATCACATTTTCCGTTCATTGGACCGCAACCTTAGGCCGATTTACAGAATTTGGGCCACGTCTCAAATTTGAGACGCAGCTTTAACATGGCTGGTTCTACTTAAATTGTATGCACTGGTACGAGATTTGAGCCGGCGCTCAATTGGAACCGGTTATTGGAGGTTCAGCGACGCGATTTAAATTCTTTAAATTCGTCCTCTTGACGCTTACAGTCCCTTGAAGATAATATTTCAGGATCCTGCAGAGGAATTAGAGCAGTTTTATAAACTTGGTGTTGATGGATTTTTCACAGATTTTCCTCCAACCCTGGCTAGGTTCCTAGATTGTAAAAATATATGTTAAAGGGTCTGTAAACACAATTTCATGTGATCTTCCATTCAAAGAGAGCCATGTCTGACTAACAACGATACCTTTAAAAGCTTTGTCAGATCAAATATGAATTATGATATTCATTTTTATAATTTTGAAAACTAATTATTTTTAATTTTGGTTTCTTTACAAAAGTGACTTGCGCATGTCTATTTGTAAGTATACCAGGGATCGGCTGTATGAATATCATTGATCAGAGAAACGTTTCAATGGTACCGTTGTGTATCAGGCATGTCCCTCTCTATAAATGATGGTTCACTTGAAATTACGCATTCAGTCCCTTTGATTGTGCCATTATTAGAAATTCTCCAGTAAACAAATTGTCTAGTCTAAATATTAATAAATTATAAGTTTATTGAAATACCTTCTACAATGTTTTAAGCTGAGCTTTGATTGAAAAGAAAAGAATTATGAAACAAAAGTAGAATTATTTTTGCACAATTTAATCCTTTCTCATCTAAAGTTTCAGAGACAGCAACTTTTTTAAATTTTCAAAATCTAATTTTATATAAGTTTTTTAAAATCTATTAAAAATAAATAGATATAAATTTTATAATTTCTTAAACAAGTTTTTTTTTGTCAATTTACTTGATTCATGGGGTATTTTTACATTTTTACATTTATTTTACATGCATTTTTTCTTGTTCTTTAAAATCAGCAACATGATATGAAAAACTTTTTATTCTTTTTTTTGCTTTTTCTTTTACGTTTTTTAATTTATTTCTTAATAGGGGTTTTTTTAACAAAAATTGTCAGAGTCTTTCTCATCATGAAACTTAATGCGTTAAACTAGAGCCCACGAATTAAAAATTTAGGAGATAGAGCTGTCATTGAGACCAGAGGCGTATTCAGGGGGGCTATGGGGAATTCATTCATTCAAAAAATTGTATATGTGTTGTGAACGTTATTTCATATGTTAAAATGATTAAACATTGTTTTACACATGTATTCCCAGTAAACATTAATTTTTTACACTTTTACATATTTTAAACTAAATATCTAACATATATAAATTAGACTGGCCGGTAGTAAAATATTTTTTTATTGTCCAGCGCGGGTAAAAGATATTCCTTTAAATTTTATCACAACTTTTAAGATATCGTCTTCGAAAAAGGGTTGTAAACTAAAAAGTTCAAAATCCACAAGAAATGAAAACAAGAAAATCTGCGAAAAATGTTTGAATTCACTGGGCAACGCTGATGCTGCAGTATACTGTCTGTAACGAATGTACTCCAACACAATAGAGATTAATGTAGACATTGATCGATCCATATTTGAATTTTCACAACCATACATAGGTTTCCTACAATCACAACATTAGCACATAGTAGTAAACATTAAGGACGAGGGTAAGAAGTGTTGAAACGTTGGAGTAACTTGTTTACATTTGTCGATATGAACTTTGATTTTCAAATCTGTTTATTTTTGCAACCATATGTCGTGTATTTAAATGTAGACTGCAATACATTAATAAATTAGTAAATATTAATGGTCTACGACATTAGGTTGTGAAAATATAAGGAAGAGAAAATAAGAATTTGTTGTGTGTTTTTGAATGGTGGATATCGAGATCAAAGCTTGATTTCCTCGTTTTCTTAATCTCCAGATTAAATATTGCTTGTTCTCCTCTTGTTATTAATCTCCAGATTAATTAACCGATCGGGATTAAGGATATCCCACTCTAAAGTTTTCAGCTCTGTTCCTCTCCAAGAAAAGAGGAAAAATATTTCTTTAGCTACTTATATCTTAAACTAAAACTGTAATCATTGTAAACGTAAACAACGCTCTCCATTTCAAGGGTGCCGATTCACTATATCAATAAATCATTGCTGTTTGATACGATTTGTTCCTAGATAAAAAAGACAAAGGTTGAGATGGTATGTCAGGTAAAGACGAGTCGAGATATCAGTTCTATTGCAATATTTTTGACAAAAAGAATAATATTTTCTTTAACTTTTAAAATGTTCTTGGGATACTAATTCATGTCTTTGTGTATTTGTTCAAAAGCTAATTCAAACATGATAGATAAATCCTGAAAATATATATCATACAATATCCGCGAAAGTTGATCGAAAATAAAATATGTAAAAATGTATCAAACAAAACCCAGCGGATGAGGAAAATTAAATTTTGAATGAGTTTGTCTGTTTAAAACCTCGACTGGTTGACACAGACATAGTTCCGGTTTGTAGTAGTACTCGGACTCTTTCGACCACCTCCGAAGATCATTCGAGAATAAACTTTCCTAACAAAAAAATTAAAATTAGCATTGCACAAAAAAAATCATCATTGAAGATTTCGTTGATTTCTCTATTTTCTAAATAGTGAATCGATTGTTAAAAAAAAATCGGAAAGAAAAATAATGTTTATGCAATAAAAAGTCATAATGTGGAGCCCCTGATCTGCATACTGCATGTACTGTATCTATGAAATATTCTGGTCAAAGGAAACTATTATGTGAATTATCAAAATTATCAAAATTAAATGCAATTTAATCCTCCTCAGATACTATCACCAAAAACTTGCGTTTTTTTTACATAATTTGTCCGTTAGAAATTCATAACTTTATTATCTTTTTAGATAAACTTTATCTTAAAACAGACTGCAATGTAATTGGTTTAACAAATTTGGATTATTTTCCCACCATTTTTAGCACCTACAATGATTAATTTATTTGATAACTAGAGTTTTAATGTTGATTATTTGAATGTAAAACCAATACTGCAGCCAATGACGTCATATAAAAGTGTACAGAGCGTACACACTATTCGGATTAATTCCTAATTAATTCTACCCTCTTTGGTTTTATGTGTTTTTATTTTATCATCAACATCAAAAAATATTAATCAAATAAATAAAGTCCAAAGTAATATATTTTCCACAATTCATCACTTTAAACTACAATTTGTACAAAACTAAACCCAAACAAAATAAAATATAAAACAATGAAAAAAAAATTCAAATCAGCGGTGATCTTGATGGGGGGGGGGGAGGAAAAGGTACCCGTTTACATGTGATAAAAAATGTGATTTTTAAAAACGTTAAGTTAAAAAAATCCCAATAGATAAAATTTTGTAAAAGTTACCTGAATGAAGTGTTAAAGTACCCGTAGATTATTGGATTGGAAACCGAAGACGACATGCCAATTAGATGGAATGCCGCAAACAGTATCCTCTTTTGCTGGTCACTCATCTGTATTCTGCAAGAAAAAATTGTTAAATTAAAAAAAATTATTTGTACTAACTACATATCAAAATTGAGATGTCCTATTTCACATGTAAAAAACTCTCTCTTTTAGCCTTTATGAATGTTTAGTTTTACTTTTAAATTTAATGCAAAAAATTATTTATAATGTGTTCACTGGCAAATGAAGCATCTCTATTCTCTATATATTCAGTTTTAATCTCTGTTTATGTGTCTGTTTGTGTGTTTGTCCGATCATAGCTCAGGAACCTCTGGACAGATTTGCTTCAAATTTTGATTGGGTAAATCGAAAAGGCCACGGAACTGTTCTGTTTTTGGTTTTAAGATTCTAAACTGAGTGGGTCGACTTTAATAGTGAAAATTCAGTTGCCCGATGAAATGCGGGTAAACGGCGGGAGTAACTATGAGAAACAGCGCTGGGTCCCAAGCTAATTTTTTGATGAAATTTCACTGCCAATTAAAACATTTTATTTGATAAAGGATTTGAGTTTTTTCCACAAATTTAAATTGTTCAAACCCTTTATCTTTGCCGGCTGACATTTCAAACTTGGACAATTTTATCTAACAGACTGTATAAATAGTTTGAAATACAGGATTACCCACAAACAAAGACTTTACAAGACGACTTGAAAAGATATGACAATTTCAAGGTTTTGGCTCAAATAAAGCCTTGAAATGGCTGATAAACTTATTTGGCAAAGCAAAACACAATTTTACAGTAGCGGAGAAACAGATAGTATTTATTCAATTCCATTATTCATCTAGTTTACAATTATTCCACGTTTAAAATTCGGTGATTGTGATGGACCAAACCTCTGTAGAGTAAAAACAGTAGATGTTAGTTCCACATTTATTTAAAATATATTTCGGTTTGGGTTGACCCTCGTCAGTTCTTGAGATTGTTTCTGTCAGGAAGATTAAAAACAAACTTTGTAGAAGAAAAGTTTCAAATCGTTCCTTTACATATGTAGAGTTAAACCCTATATAAGCCATACATCGAAAGAATTCATCAAATGTCGTATTCTTCACTTTATGATAATGGAATGTTGCAGATATTTAGTTTTTAAATTAAATGATTATATGGAGCTCTTTATAATTATTCTCGCATATTCATGGCTATATATTTATTTCGCAAATACTGAGATTTACGTAAAATGGTATAAACCCCATTAAAAAAATTTAGGACGACATTTGATAAATTCTATTAATGTTTGGCTCATTTAGGGTTTAACTTTATCAAATTCATTCTTGTGAATCGGGCATTGCCAGGGAGGATCATTTCAGCCCCTCTAACAAATTTATATTCTTTACCCGAGTTTGTCTCCAATATCAAGATCCAGGAGTAGGTTGATCAGGTTCAAGGGGAGCCAGGATACTGTGAAGACGACAACAATCGTGATCAGTAGTCGCTGAGTTCTATACAGACGAACACGTGGTCTAGGGAACGGTAGATGGGTCAACCTCCTAAAATGTTTAATTAAGGTACAAACGTCGTCGTATATTTAAATACAATGAAGACGACTTTTTTATTTATATTTTTACCAAGCTTTAAAACAGCCATGTATACACATAAACATGGAAACAAAGAGAAGCTGTCAATTAACATGCTTCTCTGTTTTGCTTGTAAATTTGCATTTTGAAGAAAAGCTTGTTAAAAACAAACCTTAAAGGGAGAAGCCGTCATCATTGTATTTATATTAACTCCGACCACTATTAACCTACATGCACCAGTCCTTTATTTTGTATCTTACATTTATTTTCATTTATTCTACATTTATTTATTCATGTAGATATTTATTCATTTAGATATATATCTACATGTTTCAACATTTATTCATATAGATATATATCTACAGGTTTCTACATTTATTTATTCATTTAGATATATATCTACATGTTTCAACATTTATTCATGTAGATATATATCTACATGTTTCTACATTTATTTATTCATGTAAATATATATTTACATGTTTCTACATTCATTTATTCATGTTCAATGAACGAATATTGTCGTTTTCCTACTGAAGGATGCTTAAAAACTTAATTTGAATTTGTTGATTAAACTTGAAATATTTTTTCTTCTTTTATTTGTGATAAAAATGATCAGCTAATTTGGTCCAGCCGTTTGCAAAGCCATAACGAACATATAAATAACTATTTTAAAAACATTTTAAAAATAAATTTTGAAAAAAAGACATATATATGTGAGAAGAGCTAGATTTAATAGATAGAAGCGAGCGTACACTGCCACCCTATATAATTTACCTATTGATAGATAAATGAGCCAGACTGATGATTAAAGAGGGAAGGATTAGTTGGATACTGGAAAGAACCAAGCTAAACACAGAATATTATCATTTAAAAATAATTGAATATATTTAGATTTAATTTTGAAATTGATTTTGAAAAAAAATTTTAAGAAATTAATTCATTGCCTCAAACTCAAATTTCTAATCGCTATATATGTAAAACCTGATGGTGTCAACCTTTGATATTTCATACTTAGATTATTTGATTTAACAAAATTCATGATTTGAAATATCCAATGCCTTGGGTTGCAAATATATAGGAATGAGTTTTTGGCAAAGACTCAATTTCTTTTAGGGTTTTTGCATTCCGTTCGTAGAAAAAAACGCAAAAAATGTCGTTTGTTTCGCATTAAAATTAAAAATGCGAAAATTAAAAAAGATTGATTATTTTTTTAAACATTAATTGCTAAATTATCGCATATTTTTTCCACAAAATTCAGCATTGTTTTCGCTTCCTTTTGAAAAATTTATATTCGCGAAAAAATGCGAAATTTCGTGAAAGAGTTTACTAATGAAAGAAAATTTTTGCAAAATTTTGCATTTTTCGCAAAACATCTCGCTTGCTGGAAACCCTAATTCCTTTGCAGACTCGATTAGTCTATATATATTTATATATATATATACTCATTTTAAATCAATCAATTATGTTTCCGATTGATGAGTAAAATTCCATGATGGATTGATTGATTAATTAATTGAATTATTGGTTGATTGGATTGATTGGTTAATTGATTAATTGTCTATTTGGTTAATCGATTAATTGATAAATTGATTAATTGGTTAACTGATTAATTGATTAATTGATTAATTTATTAGCTGATTGATTGATTAATTAATTGATAAATTTATAAATTGATTAATTTGTTAACTGGTTAACTGATTAATTGATTAATTGGTTGTTTAATTGATTAAGCAGTTAATGTGAACCTGTAGAAGAGACGACCATGATTAAAATCCCAGTTTTCAATGCAGTAGCTCCGAGCCAAGAAACTTTGTCCAACCTAAACATTTGGCAATTTTTTGATAATATAAAAATAAAAAATTATAAGGCAAGAAATCATTTCCCTTAATAAGAGCTCGAAGCTAAATTTTGCTATTTTTATAATTTCTGAGCGTGTATGAATCTACATGATACAGATTATTTTAAGAATATTTTAATAATTACAAAAAATCCGAAAAAAGGAAATTTATTAGATTTTTATCTAAAAATTGACGTAGGTTGAGAATTGGTATCTTTAAAATCAAAGAATGATTACAACAGAATTCCAGGAAACCAATTATGAAAATTATACATCGTCAACAAGTTAATTTAAAATGCAATAATATAATATTTTTTAAGAAAAACTTATTTAAAATATATCAGATTATGAAAACAAGAAGAAAAGCGTGAAGAAGAAAAATTATGATTAAACCAAACAGGTGCGAACATTATCACCCATTATTAACTGATTTATAATTAAGTTTTTTACTAAGAGTTAAAATATTTCATTAACAAGAAAACTATAATTAACAGATTATGAAAAAGTTACACAAGTGAAAAGATGAAATCAATAAATTATAAAATGAAAAGTTTCGCAGATGTTTTGCTAATGAAAATTGTTTTTAAATTATGGTTTACCAGGCACGGGCAGCCAAAGTGCATTTGAATTTCCGAGCCGGGTCAACCTTTCCGGTCCTAGTTTGTACTGTATCGCCCGGACATTGGGTAAATAAAGCAGACACTCAATAGGACTAGCCGGTGCAACAAGATTGACGCGATCAGACTTTATTTTGAATTTACTTTTACTGAAGGGTCAGAGGTGCGTGCAGGGCGAGAGGCGTTTAGTTTCTTTAATTTGAATTCAATTTTTTGTTGCTCTCAAGACTATAATTCAATCTTTATATTTCAACATTTAAAATGTATTTGCTAACATAAAAGTAAAATAAAATTGTGATCGGAAAAGACTGAAAGCTACATCTGAAGTCATGAAAGAAATCCTTCATTTTCCTGGTCAAACATTATTTTTGATGCTTTAAAGAAAACCCTGAGAAAGGACAAGTTTTGGCAAGAGAGGAAGAAGATGCCATACCCCCCCCCCCTCCCTCCATTTTTGGATATAATTGACTCAGGATATCAAAATTGCCAAATTTCTTTATTATAGTTAGATTTGATAGGTGTATATATGAACTCATTACAGTACTAAAACTGGCAAATAGTTAATGGCCTTAGATAAGAAGTGAATGGAATTTTTCTTTTCTAAGACTAATTCTACACCTTTCTAAATAAAAAAGATAGAAAATTTAGAAAAATTGAAATCTTAATATGAACAGATAAAACATTAATATGGAATGTATCATTTACTCTCAGACAAATTAGAATCATTGAATCCCTCGGGGGTTTAAATTTCCATTGATTCTAATTTGTCTGAGAGTAAATGACATTCCTTTTTAAAGAGTTCAATGATAAACCCGAGGGCTTGAGGATTTTGCTGATTTTTTTTTGCCTTTGTAGATTTTCAAAGTATCTTTCAATGAAAATATCCCCGCGGGATTAAATAAAAATTGTTGCATACCAAAAAACCCGCTTTTTATAAAGGAAGGCTTACTTTTGACTAAGCAACAAACCAAATTGCGAAAAGATTTGCTTAAGTTTCGAAATTTCAAATTGCACGAAATTTCGATGTTTTTGCTTATTGATGCGCAAAAGCTATTACGTGCAAATTCTGAAGAAAATCTTGGTATTTGCGTATTTATTTATTTCCTACTATTTCGCTATTTCGAGCTTTTTCCTTGTTTTGAGCTATTTCGTTAAATTTCTAGAAACAATTCCAGGAAATGATGAATGAATTCAAAATTAAACCAACCAATTAAATATAGAGTTTTAACCCTCATAGAGACAAAGAATTATAAATTTCAATACGTCTTAAACATAATTTTGACAATTGTGACCATATCCCTCTTACCTACGCCAAAATCATATTGATTATCACTATAGTTGAAAACTCTCTATTATTTGTTTATTTTTACACTATTTAAAACTCTACTAGTTGAGTTTTAGAAGAAGTAAATATTTCCATTTACTGATAGCGCCGATTTAAGGATTCATATCTCTAATTGGATAATGAGATAGATAGAAAGATAGATGTTACCGCCATACTATTTCTATTGGTTCAGAATAGACAACAAACACATGACAGAACCCTGATTGGATCAGGCGCTAATGAACTCGGCATACAGGAGTGTACTGATTGATTAGTTTCATATTCCAATAGTTCCTTAAATGGCCATAAATTCCTTTTAAAAAATATATTTTTGTTGAATATATACGGTATAGAGGTACTCACTGGGATACTGTGGGTTAGAACTTGCATTGCTTTAAGAAGAGGTGACGCGAAGAGAAAAGCTAGAATCCAGCACAGTCCTACAGCTATTTTCATCCTCATGTGCTTACTAAAGTAATTGAGTATTTATAAAGGGACTGATACAAAGAGAATAGAATATATAATAGAGGGGAATTTAGAGAATCTCTCGGTATGAATTTTTTCAGTCCTTTTTAGCCTGAAAGGGAGTTCAAAGTGTACAAATCATGTAAATGTTCACAAATTATATGCAGTAGAGTACATTAATACAGTATGTTCCCTAGACTAAACAGTATAAATGCACAAGTCCCTTTTATAATTGAAATTACGCTTACAGTTCTTTTAAAGTTATTATTTACTAATAATACGATAGATTAAAAGTATTTTACATTAAAGTATGGTCATACTTTTCAGTCAAAGATATTTATTAAAATAGCTGTCGCCTTTTATCGGAAAATTCAAGTTTAAGATTTTGTGGGTTTTTAAATATGTTTAGTCCATTGGCCCAGCTGTTGAAATCAACTATTTTAATTGAAAAAAAATTGTATTTGAACCCAAAACTCACTGGATTCAGAAGACGACTTTTAGATATGAGTTTTGATTTTTAAAAGTTCAATAAACATATAAAACGGGAACTGTTTAGTATGCATGTAATAAATACCGTGGCAAATCCCATAGTTACACCTAGATAAATTACGTTGTGCATTGTCTGTAAATCTAAATGCGTTTATCAATACCTATATGCAAATCTCGTATTGCAATTAACCTATTCTAGCTATATGTCAGCAAACAACCATGTCAAACCTATATTGTGATTAGCTTAACTATGTTGGTATATAACAATGCTAAACTTATAATTACGTCTCTTAACTTAATCTGTAACCTAGAAATCTAAATAAACGTCAGTTGTAATAATACTCCGCTTTGATTATATAGCTTGAGAGTAGTACTTCTTGGTTAGCGAATGAGAAGCGTCCTGAATCACTTTTTTGAAAGATAGATATAGATTGGGAATTACGTTAAGTAGGGCATTTACTGCATGGACGGACCCATTTCACTTTATAAGTAGATTCTTAAGCTACTTTATAAACTATTTGCATGAAAAAAACATATAATAATGCCCTAATAAGCTATTCCTTTCCCACTGAAAGACAATTTTCTAGCAGAAACTCTATACTAATGTTGACACAAATACTTTGGCATTCAGGGACATGTTTGAGCATTGTTGATTTGTTGATATGTATCTTTAAATATGCATGTCTGGAATGCCTTGCTTCTAAATTATTGAACATACAAACTCCAATTCCTGTATTTCAGAATAGAATATTATTTGAATACCTGGCTTTGTTGGAAGAATGCACAATAAGCCGGTGCCTAAAGAATTAACAAAATTTAAGTATTTTAAATTATCAAATTTTAACTAAAACTTCGTTTTTACATTTTTCAACGTTTTGTAAATGGTTTATTCAAAATAAAATAACAGATAGGTCCATCAAATAAAAATTCAGTCTGTCATAGACGTAAATTAACTCTCTTGCCCCCTGCAAGGAAAATTACGGTTCATTTGATGTAACGGCCCAATTTTTAGGCAGTTATATAACAGACTACCAGGGGCGTATTCAGGGGGTGGGCAATGGGGGCTATTCCCCCCTGGAGCAGTGAAATATATTGATTTCAGGGGGTTTTCAGACCCCGCCGGGTGCTGAGCCGCCCCCCCCCCAATGGAAAGATAAAAAATAAGGGCCCCCCTTTGGTCAAACTCCTGGATACGCCCCTACAGCCTACGCTTGAACGATACAGTACACCAAATAAATACTAATAATCTAAAGAGATTTATTTTCCTTGTATTTTACCTGTCCAACGATATGCAGATGATACTGAAGGTGGACATGAAGGACAAGAAGACAGGAAAGAACCCGGTCATGACACATAATCCAGACCCAATCCAATCTTAATATATATATATAAACAGAAACTGCGATTTTTTTCTATAACATTTTTATAACTTAAACATTAACAATCAGTATTTATTTATTATTTATTAACAAACTACTTGCTTAAAACGGCCAGCTATCTAGAACTACCTGCTTGAAACGGCCAGTTATTCAGAAACTACCTGCTTGAAACGGCCAGCTATATAGGACTAGCTGCTTGAAACGGCCAGCTATCTAGGACTACCTATTTGAAACGGGCAGCTATCTAGAACTACCTACCGGAAACGGCCAGCTATCTAAAACTACCTGCATGAAACGGCCAGGTATCTAGAACTTCCTGCTTAAAACGGCCAGCTATATAGGACTAGATGCTTGAAACGGCCAGCTATCTAGAACTACTTGCTTGAAACGGTGAGCTATCTAGAAATACCTGCTTGAAACGGCCAGCTATCTAGAACTACCTGCTTGAAACGGCCATCTATCTAAAACTACCTGCTTGAAACGGCCAGCTGCTGATGAAGAGTTGAGTAAGTGTGGCCGGAGCTGCAACACTGACGAGTAAGCAGTCTGAAACTGCTAAACTAACCATGTAGAAGTTTCCTTCTGTCTGTAAAGATGGAGTCCTAAATATGGATTCTTTAAATACTAAACTTTAAAAAGGATTAAAGAAACTATCGACGTTATTTCTCTTAACCATCCATTTAAGGAGTTGTATATGCTCGTTTTACTGTAATACTCTTTCTCCTATAACACTCTTAAATAAACCTGCGGACTTTTGCACCAGAGAGAAGGAATGAAAATGACAGAATTCAGCATGCTTTGAGTTTAAGAAACGAAAATATCATCCACATTATTTATTAACTAAAGTCCCTTGAGTGGTTTGGTAACAACAACAAAATTATTTTTAAAGTTTAGAATGCTTTAATTTGAATTCAACAAAAGTTTAGTTTTATATTTAATTATTTACAACCACTTTACGGGGACGTCAAGGGAGTTTTCCTTTAGTGTGGGTTCCCAAGACCAATTTTGTTTACTTAACGTAGCAAAGTTTAAATTGTTATTTAAAGGAAATAGAGTAAAAACCAACGAGGTTATCTATTCTTAAAATCTAAATTTAATGCCTACAAGTTGCCTGCTCTCTTTGCTTTCGGTACTCATTTTCAGTTTTCCAGGAAAGGGGACGTCCCTTAATTTTCTAGGGGGTGGGCGTCCCCCTTTCCTTCCCCCCACATCTTAAGCCGGCTCTGCCAATACTTCATTGTTCAATAAAGGTTCTGTGAAAACTATATAAAATTTAAGATGCAAAACCTCCCTATACACTCATACTCTGAAAGCGTACTGCATATTTAATGATTGTACTGAATGAATAGGCAATAATCTCTTAATATCCTTCATCAGGAAGCTGTCTTAATCGTACACTCAGGCTAATATACACAGCCAGGTAGCTAAGTTCCAGGAGTTCCAGCCCCCCTGGTAACAATCAGCAAAACGTCGGCAATGTCGTCTTTGATTTTGCTTTATTTTTACTTCATCACAAATCCTGAATATTATAAAGTAACAATTAGAAGAAGATTAGTCTGGCAAACTCAGAAAGGATGATATGTTGTCAACAGGGAGTATGAAATAGAAGGGAGATACAACTAACGCGGCCCGCCCTACCATATGGTTAGCTTTGCAGATGGTACTACATTCAATTTCTCTCCATTTGTATACGGAAATATAAGTAGTATAGTTCTTGACGGTAAATAAGCGTTTATATAAATGCATCATTACTGTATCTTGTGATTATAATTGGGTTTATTCATGCCAAATGCACTCAGAGACGTGTAAATATTAAAATTATATATGTACATATTATGTATAAACTCTAAAGTATACTTTTTTAATCGTTGAAGAAACATATCTATGTATATAATAAAAATTCAATTGGCAACGCCGGGCACATCAGCTAGTCTTACATAATGCATAATTCCAGGCGAAATTTAATTTTTGAAATTTTGAAATTGCCAATAACAAGATATAACATATCTGAGTGTTATGAAGTAGACAGCATATTAGATTGATATCAATATCAATTATCAATGTTAACATAAACTTATTTCTTCAAAATTGACTTAACCCATTCAAGAATCCAGGGTTCCGACACTGGGTTTCAAGAAGATACCCTGTCTTTAAAAAATTGAGTCTTTGCCACCAACTCTGATATTCTAATCCATATATCTTTGAATTCTGTTAGATCAATTAGTTTAAAAAATCAAAGGTTTACGCCATCATGATGCAAATATAGGTATTAAAAAACTTAAGTTTGTGGGAAAGAATCAATTCCGAGAGCGTATACTTCATAAATGTACATTGTAAATGTACAGTTCAGTTGAATAGGTTGACAACTATCAGCCCCCCTGAGCTCTGGAAGAAGAAAACGACTTATAGACTAAAGTTATGACTTTTAAGTCTGCATTGAACATGATATACAGCAATTGTTTGATGTAAACAGACCCCACCAGCTTAATAAGGGATTTAATAAGTTACTGGTATCACTATTTTCTGAAAATCTTCAAATACAACAGCTTATTGATATAATGTCGTCTTACTATTCTACAGTTTCCTGGTTATCACCGCATTATCTTGACATTCTCCTACCTGTAGACAGCAAGAACAACCATAATGTTCCCTATGATGCTGGCGAGTGCTGTGAGGATGTAGAGGATAAGGAAGAAGATTACCCAGGGTTGGGGTAGGGAGAGACTAGGCGCTGACAACTCCTGGATATTAGATTATCTAATTTAAATTTTATCTTTGCTTAATCTTATGCGACATATATGCAACCAATCTGAAAACGATTATATCCCACACAAAGGATCCTGAAAATCTCTGGTTTGCCCTTATTATAATTTTTTAATTTATTTTGCATTTCTAATAGATATAATTGATAATATTATTGCATATAGTCCGTATAGTCTGTATTATGTCACCACAACTTCAGCCAATATATGAATTTTCCTATAAATTTGACACAGTTTTAAATCAATTTCTCGAGACAGGAACATCAGGTAGATGTTTTATGTGTATCGTTTAACGCCTGATATTCTCAGGTTTCATCATATACCCCCTTTCATTTTTCTGTACAGTCCCTTTAAAGGGACTGTATTCACTACTATAACCATGCCTATGCTCACATGGAAAACATTTTTAAATTTTATCCCCCCTTGTAAGGGAGAAACTATGATTGTCCTTTCCCCCCCCCCCATAGTATAAACTCCTGTATACACCATTGAACCACGAAAATTAAAATAAGTAATTGTATTATATTCTAATTATAGTTAATAAACTATATATGTATAAAGTAGTAATCTCTGTTTATCTGTTTGTATGTACGATCAAAACTCACAAACTCCTTGCTACAACATACATACAAGCAGTGTATATATAGATATACAGTGATCATCAGAAAACAAGGGAATAGGAAGACGACATTACAGCAAAATTTGAGTATATTTGATGTTGACACAGAAATAATTTTACTGGAGACTGTTAAAATCACTAATTTGGTGAAATGGGTCTGTCTACACTGCGCAGTTGAAGAGTCTAATGCTCATAGGACTGTTTAAAGTCATAACTTGATTCTAAAAGTCGTCTTCATATTTCTGGTGATCACTGTACTTTAATTTACCTGTAGGAGAAGGTTGTCTCCTGATCTGTTCACATGTTCAGATAATCTTTCAAGAATAGACTCTACCTCACCGGATATATTCATCCCTAAATATGCGAAATAATAGTAATATAAAAATAATAACAAAAATATTAATAACTAGCTGAAGGGCTCGGCATTGCCCGTGAAAAAAAATGTTTAAAAGAATGTTTTATAACACTCCCCGGCCACCCCTGAGCAAATTGAACAAAATATAGAAAAAAAAACAAATGTTGAGGTTAAATTTTCTTTTTCGTTCGAATGGAAAATTAAACTCTCCGAATTGAATTTAAATTGAAAAAAAAACAGAAAATATTTGTCTTTTTAAACGAAAAGAATTGAGTGGTTTTGGAACGAAAATATAGAGTACACTCACTACTCAAATATTAGGTCTTTTAGATTAATCAAATTGTACAAAAAATCTTATCATTTTATGTTATTCCTTGACCAAATATTGGTTAATTCACATTGAGAACATATACATCCGGCCATGAAAAAAAATTGCAAAAGCAAATATTGGCTTGGTTTGTAGGTTATTTAGCTCTATGCGCAAATAGAAATATGTACAAAACCACATTTCAGCTTCTCCCACGATCAACTTTAGTGGTAGATCTTTAAAACGTTTGTAAATTATTTTCAAGTTATGATAAACAAATTCACCATTTTGATCAGCATATATCTTTATGGGTTTATGAATGAAAGGCAGAGAAAAAAATTATTTTTCCTATATTGTGCCTGAAAAGGCAATCTTAACAATTATAGGTCGATTTAGTAAAAAATAGTAAAAACCGAGCAGGAGTTTTTAATAAACGAATTATCAAATCTGTTTATCATAATTGTAAGATATTTTTAGATGTTTTGAAAACTCTATCTTTAAATCTGACCAGGCCATGGGTGAAACTTAAATGGGCTTTTGCATATATTTCTTTATGGGACCAGAGCGAAATAACCTACAAACCAAGCCAATTTTTCTTTTGAATTTATTTAGTTCTCAATGTGAATTAACCAATATTTGGTCAAGGAATAACATAAAATGATCAGATTTTTTATACAATTTGATAAATCTTAAAAACCTAATATTTGAGTAGTGCACAGTACACTTATTAATTATTTATACCCTGTTTTCTTTATTGGGAAAAAATCTATGACATTTTCTAATTTTTTACATTTTTGAAAGTCCTCTAACACTAATTTAGAAATATGCAAATATCCGAATACTTCTTGCGAAATCCAGTTATTTGGCAAAAGTATTAAGTTCGCGAAATATGCCAAATGTCACCTTTTCTTAAAGATGTTCATTCAAATAATTAATCTTTAGGTTCGCAATGCATGTAGTGCAGTATGTGGATCAAAAAATGAACTAATATATTAAAGAACACATTACATTGGGAGTACGTCCAAACATAAATTTTGTCTGGTATTGAGTAAAATTAGGCATTCAGGCAGTATGTAGCAGGTATAAATCTCAGCTTATACTGCTATATGCTACAACAACGCTTTATACATGCTACACCAGGCACCCATGCCGCTTTATTATTTGTGGATTGTGCGGCACAGAGCTACGACCGTAAAGGTTGGCCCAGCTCGGATAATCAAATGTACATTGGTTGTGCGTACAGGACTTCAGCAGTTTCGTACCGACTTTATTGAAAATATGAATCTTAAATTAATATTAATGATAATTAACAAATTTAAAGCCCTGGAAAAGTCTAATTCAAAAAGGTGTCTTTTATCAATTCAATAATGTAGAAGATGACTATGCTATTTTGCATGAAAAGTGTTTAATTAAAATAAAATCTCCATTGTTTCTGCCATGTATCGAGCGAAAAATATCATTTAGAAAAACCTGCAAAGACTTTGAGAATACTTTTTGATGTGTTCTAAACCGGTTCTTCTATAGCTGACCCTGTGTTGAGTACTGGTGTATTAAGAGAACTGAAACGGATCTTATCGCGGATTTTGTTCTCTTCTCGTCTCTAATTTGCTCTCAAGGTATCTCTGGTTTCTCTCTGGAACTCTCTCACTAAGAGGCATAAAGAGAGACAATGTGATATCATATAAGTATAAAGTATAAAGTATAAGATATATAAAGTATAAAGTATAAAGTATAAAGTATAAAGTATAACGTATAAAGTATAAAGTGTAAAGTATAAAGTATAAAGTATAGAGTATAAAGTGTAAAGTGTAAAGTATAAGGT
>NW_019396183.1:131129-131841 GCF_000591075.1 Eurytemora carolleeae
TACCTAGCACTCTCAAGTTTGAGAGAACTGAATGGGTTACATCAATAGATCTATCCAGTCTGAGTTTAGCTCCAGGTTCGTATGAGAACTGAAGGGGTTACATCAATAGATCTATCCAGTCTGAGTTTAGCTCCAGGTTCGTATGAGAACTGAAGGAGTTACATCAATGGAACTAATCAATGGAACTATCCCTATTCACGAGCTATTGAGCTCACACTGGTTGCCTCTTATTTTTGGGTCAGTATGAGTACTAAAGGGGTTACATTATAATAAAAAATGAAAATAAAATAAAAATATCAAAATTTCGAATAATCTTATCATTGTACGTTTTAGAAAATGGATACCATACTCTTAATAAATTCCTGATCCTTATCAGTAAGATAAAAAGTTAAAATGTAGATTGTGAAAAAGGTGAAGAGATTTCTTATCACTGCTTTCTCAAACACCAGATCGTTAGTGGGAATATTTTTCATTCTTAAGATTGAACATATTGTACAGGGTGTACCACAAAACATATTGTACAGGGTGGCACACAAAACATATTGTAGAGGGTGGCCCACAAAACATATTGTACAGGGTGTACCACAAAAGATATTGTACAGGGTGGCCCACAAAACATATTGTACAGGGTGGCCCACTAAACATATTGTACAGGGTGGCCCACAAAACATATTGTACAGGGTGGCCCACAAAACATATTGTACAGGGTGGC
>NW_019396183.1:132058-161001 GCF_000591075.1 Eurytemora carolleeae
ATTTCAATCATTCATAAACCTTCCCTGGGGTCCCTAGATGTCCCACAAAAAATTTGGGCCCGATCGGTTCAGCCGTTTTGACGTTTATTGGATACAAACAGACAAACAAACAGACAGACAGACAGACAAGCCAAATTTATATATAGATTAATCTATCATAAAATGAGTCTGACAGTCTTTCTATTCCCTAGTATTATATGTCTCACTGTGTAGCAAAACAGATAAAAACACATCTTAGAAAACTCAAGACATAAGTAATTTCTTGTTCACTGTTCAAGTTTCATACTAAATTAATTGGATTGACAAAAAAGGCGCAAACTACCGGGTGTCTCTGAAAAAAAGTGTGTTTAGACTCTTTAGACTCGTTGTATTGAGTTAAATAGCGCTATTTAGCAGGCTAAAAATCCTAAACACACTTTTTTTAGATGCACCCCGTATGTTCTTCAATTTCTCCTGTTTAATGGGACACCCTGTGGCAAAAGAAAGGATTTGAGGAAAATAGTCGCACCATAGTTTAATGGCATTCTTTTAAAGGGAATACATAGGCGTAATTTCAAGTGTTGAATATGTCCAATTCACAACGGTACTTTTTAACCCTAAACAGGCTGGGGGGGCGTTGGGCGCCCCCCCTGTAGTTTTTTTTTTACCTAGCACTCTCAAGTTTGACACTATCACCGTGAAATTTTGTGACTTTTAATGAATAGTAATTTAACGGATTTTTTATTAAAAAATTGTTTGTTTTTTAATTTATAGGGTGTGGTACAGGGCCGAAAAAAGTCCTGTCTGGGACAAAAAATCTAAAATAGCCCGTTAATTTTTTTGTGACTAAAGCTACAGATCTAAAAACTATGTTTTTGAAAAGCCCTTGAAAAATGCATGCAGAAACATTTTTGTTAAAAACAAACAAATGTTTTTTTTTACATTTACTTCAAAACAATTAAAGTTTTTCTTTGAGCTGGCCATGAAAAATTGGGCTTTGAACATTCATTTCAACACTATACCTATTCTCTAAGGCCTTTTTCTAGGGGGGGGGGCGCCAAACGCCCTCCCCCAGGCTATACATAGATTCAGACCCCCCAGCCTTTAAAGGGTTAAACCCACTGCTAAGTAACAATTGAGGAAGATTTCTGGGTTACAAAGTATTAATGTTCACCTTTTCCTGTAGGGGATTAATATGATTTGGATTATTAAATTCACTGTCACTATTATTGAATTAATTATATCAAAAATTTTAAGCAGTTAAAAATATTCTGATTTATTTTTCATTTTAATCAAAAAATTTTATTACAATATTCAACTCAACTTGCCAGTGATTTTTATTATGATTTATTAAACAAATTATTCAATAGTTAGGAATGACATTACGTCACACTTTTGAACCTGCCAACACAGCGCCACTTCTGAACCCGCCAACACAGCGCCACTTCTAAACCCGCAAACACAGCGCCACTTCTAAACCCGCCAACACAGCGTCACTTCTAAACCCGCAAACACAGCGCCACTTCTAAACCCGCCAACACAGCGCCACTTCTAAACCCGCAAACACAGCGCCACTTCTAAACCCGCCAACACAGCACCACTTTTGCACCACCTGGTGGCCGAAAATGGCTTCAAGAAAAGAAATGTGCATAGAATAAATTAATAGGAATGAAAAGGGTTTTCAAAAGTTTTAATTTCCGAACAATTCTTATATTAGATTCATGTTTAAATTGATTTATAGCGTAGCTAGTTAGAATTGACAATTATTTATTTATTTGTGCTTTCAAAAATAAGTAGAAAAATGCCAAAGTTTGCATTTTGACCAGGCGTCAATGTAATTTATTATTTTGTTTTGAAAATTTCCAAGCTTTGTTGTTGATTAGAATTGTTTATAGAAAATATGTAGTAAATATGTAAATAAATATGTTCAAAAACATATTTTTAAAGATATATTTTTCATCAATTCTGAATTCCTATAAATGTAACAATTGTAACATGAACCAAGTTACGAATAAATTAGATAATCCATATGGTTTCAACACAAACAAAAAACATGAAAGTTGTTCTGAAGATAATTTAGGAAAGTCTGTCATCCTAGATAAGTAAAACGTTTTACGGATATCATTCTGAATCCGGGGAAGCCCCTCTTTTAACAGAACACTCCTGTATGTCGAGTCCATTAGCGCTTGAACCAATCAAGGTTCAGTCATGTGTTTGTTGTCTATTCTGAACCAATAGAAATAGCATGGCGTTAACATCTATCTTTCTATCTATCTCATTATCCAATCAGAGTTATGAATCCTTCAATCGGCGCTATCATCAGTAAATGGAAATATTTACTTCTGCTGAAACTATAGAGGGAAGGCAATATTATAAAGGTTGATCACAGTATATCTCTCACGCTGGACTAGGGTCAATTTGAATTCGAACCGGACCGACCCCTTGTACAACCCCTCTTAGTGACGAGCAGCAAGTACCGGCCCAACCCCTTGTACCACCCCCCTTAGTGATGAGCAGCAAGTACCGGACCGACCCCTTGTACCAACCCCCTTAGTGACGAGCAGCAAGTACAGGCCCGAACCTCTCTTAAAAATATATACAACGCATAAAGAAATATAGAAAACAAAGGAATTTGTAAGTTAAAATATCTCTTAACCCTCGGTCTTTCAGTACTTTAGTAAAAAAGAAATTAGGAAGCTTTTCAATGTTAAGTGTTCTCATTAGTAGTTCTTTAGTAGCTCTGATATGCTTCACTTTTTCTCCGTTAAGAAAGGAAAAATACATTATAGAAATTAACTTATCCCCCCCCCCTTCTATATTTTCTATTTCCAAAAAGTTGCCACAAACTCCGATTTGTTAATCCGGTACTCACGTAGACCTTGGAGATTTTGTTTGATTAAAAAGTGTAAGTTTGAAATATCAGAGTTGAAGGGTTTCAGTTTCAATTGAATTTTGTTTACCAAATTAAAACTAATTGGTAAAAGGTTAAAAAAGTATTTTAAAGAGTTCTTTCGATAAGAAGCGACAATAAAAGTTCAATTTACGACAGGCATTAATTTTTTCAGAAACACTCTGTAAAAAGTTTTTTAAAAAATGTTAAAAAGGTCAGATTCCACTTTAATCTTATCATCTGATAAGTTTAGTCATGAGTATTGTGCAATGCATTCTCTTTCTCTTGCAAACAAATGCTCCAAGTCAAGTTCAAGTTCAATGTTTACATTAATTTCAAGTCTGCAGATGTACAGGTCTGCAACATTGCCAAATATTTTGCCAACAAAGAACTTTATTTTCTATCAGTATGCCTCCATTTTTTTAATGGCGTCTTGAAAGGAATTTATTGCAAATTTTTGTCCTTCGATTGAATTCTTTCAAAATTCGAGACGGAAAAAATCTTTCCGCGCAATAAATATTTTAGAAACTTCGAGAATAGCTTTATTCATATTTCATGATAAGAGTTTGTAAATGTAAAATATATTCAGTAGTTGGTATTATTACCGTTTCCAATTAAAATTTGGAAATGTATTTTTAACAATTCTTTTTCTGAGAGAAACTTAAGTGGTTGTAATTTTTTCAGTTCTGTAAATTTATCTTTTTAACAAAAATTGAACACAAAGTTTAGAAAATTAGGCTTTTAGGGCGCGCCCCTTTTCCTGAAAATAATTTTTTGCTCTGAAAGTCGGCATTTAAAATAATTTTTAAATTTTGGCGGATTTTTCTTCTTCGAATTTCTAAAACACTATTTTCCAGGAATATTTTTCCAATTTTGATCTTCTCTAAACCTATCCTGGGACCCACAAAAAATCGGTTCGGCCTTTTTGATTTGTTTATTGGTTACAAACAAACAAACAGACACCAAAACAAAGTATATATATATAGATATTGAACAGTTTCACCTAATAAATACATAATTTGAGCTAATGAGCCTTCCTGTATTTTTCCCCTTAGTTAAGATTTACTTTTGCCTGAATTCCTTAAAAAATACCTGGGTCTAATCACCTTCTCTTCTTTCTTTTTGCCTATTTTTACATAGACCGACATATTTTAGTCTGCCTTTGTCAGGGGCGAATAGATCATTTCACAGGGCGGGGGGGGAGGGGGGTGATTTAAGGAGGATTTTTTAAAAAGTACGGGGGAGGGGCACAACAAAATAACTATAATTAAATCTATAAATCACTTTTATCTGAAATCAATCTAAAGCTGGAATTTTTTTTTGGCATCTTTTTCAGAATTTTTACTTTTAAAATTTCAATTTGGTTACGTGTTCTTTTATATAAAACCTTTAAAAATATAATGGACCCTGAACACCATGAACACTCGTCGCAATCTATAATTTTCTAATTTCTATTTTATTACAACCTTTGGCTTTTCAAACTTACAAATTTATAGTTTGAAATATCAAAGTTCTTTAGAACTGTTTTGTGAAGAGTTTTAAGTTTTTTTTAAAATTTGAAACAAAAGTTAAATCCTTTTCACAAAGATTTTCTACCTGAAAAAAAATAAAACCCAGTCTTAAAAAATGTTATCGTAAAAAATATACCTATTACAAAAAAAGTCAAAAAAAAAAATATTTAACCCTGAGGGAAATATGTATCTATATTTGACCTTGAGAAAGGTATCACTGTGAATTAGTAATATTATAGACGTTGTTAGTGAGAAAATACTTATCTAGAAGGAAAAATATTTTTTTTTAATTTTCAAAAATTTATTTAATTAAAAGTTTAAAATTTTGTCTCATATTGATTTTTAAATTTGTGATCCATTAACAAAGTGAGAAGAATTTCCCTTTATTTTTAAGTTCCGGGATTATGCCATGAATTCGTTTGCCTATAATTACACTTGCCATGAATTCGTTTGCCTATAATTACACTTGCCATGGATTCGTTTGCCCAGAATTACACTTGCCGATCATTAACTTTGCCTTATTTCCTTTTTCTTAAAAGTAAAAATCTAACTTAATTTTTCCTAAATTTTTCATGAAAATTCCCAACTATAGTTTTACATACTGGTTCAAATCAGAAAGTGGAGTTCTATATATTCTCAGATTAATTATAAGTATGGCTGTAGAAAATGCCTACTCCATAACAGTTTCTCTAACACGTTTCTATCCAGGAACAACTCAGACTCTCTTGACTATCAATGTCAACACACGGCTATAATCCCATGAACTATCAGCACCACTACCACTGGGCGCGATCTCATTAGCTACAGATGTCAATACGGACACTAGCAATGAATCAATCAAGCCAAATTTCAAGGCAACTATCTTAATTTGTATATTTCAACGAAACCAAATTACTCTTAACAACTCTCTATATCAACTAATGTATTTTAAATTTATATGTTCCAAGTTAAGTTAATAGACGTAATTACAATTCCTACGTCGTTATCTATATCACGTTATCTATATATGATTAAGACAATTATGCTACGTATTACAGCACAGTTGAAATAGGCTTAATTTAAGATGTACATTATTATGTATCACATGATTAAAGATAATCATGCTACATAGTTATTTACATCACAGTTGTAATAGGCTTAATTTAAGATGTACATTATCATATATCACATGATTAAAGATAATCATGCTACATAGTTATTTACATCACAGTTGTAATAGGCTTAATTTAAGATGTACATTATTATATATCACATGATCAAGCTAATCATGAAGTGCAGTTTGAATGAATAATAGGTTTTACGTAAAAGTTTACAAACGTAAATAGTACAACGTACTGCAGGTTTGCAGAATACCCAATATTTATTACATGGAAAGTGTACCCATAATGGAAAGCGTAATTAATGGCAATTGTTAATTAAAGTAAATGCATATTGTGGCAATTGTATTTATGGAAAACGTATTCATGGCAAATGAAACGATTTTTTCTCTTACAAGTGAAAATATGTTTTTTTCTTTTATTAAATCAAAACTTTTTTATTTAAAAGCTTTTACAAAATAATTTATTCAAAAGCTTTCACAAAGAAAAAGTACATTAATTTTAGAGAGAATATAAAACCATAAAATAATTATTTTCAAAAAAAAACTAACAGAAAAATAAAAAAAACACGATATTTTTACATCCACCCAACTGCCCACTCATTTTTTTGTAAAATTTCTAACAAAAAACTTTTCTGTTTTAGAAATATACAATTTTTATAAATTTTATTTAAAGATGTCTTTAAATCTGAATGACGCAGCGATGGCCGGAAACTTGGAGGAGGTTCTTATCAGGTGTGTTATATATATGATAATTGCAACTTTTAAAGTATTTTAGAATTTGTTAAAGCATTTGTGTCCTTTATTAGAGGAATGAAAGCATATTATCAAGTGACCCTTCATGCAAAGATGACATATGCCCGATTTACGGAACCATTGAAAGCACTACAGTCTCAATAGAAGTAAATATTTCCATTTACTGAAGGATTGAAGGATTCATAACTCTTATTGGATAATGAGATATATAGAAAGAAAGGTATTATTCCCATACTATTTCTCTTGGTTCAGAATAGATAACAAAACACATGGCTGAACCCTGATTGGTTCAGGCGCTAATGGACTTGACATACAGGAGTGAAAGCTTTTCTGATCTATTCTGAATTCCATATCCTTGTTTTTGTTTAAACTAAAGATTTTCATTTGTGTTTGCCCATTTCGTGCTTAAACGAAACAATCAAGAAATTCACAGAAATGTTTTTATCAGATTAAGGTTTCAAGAATCAATTGGATACTGTTGTAAATCTGACACGGGCATTGGCATCTTTGCACGGAGGGTTACTTTAAATAACGCTTACAGCCCCTTTAATGCATAAAATTTGTAATCTCCCCCCCCCCCTCAATAAAATTAAATATTTTCTGTGTCAAAATAAATAATCATGAGAAAATTATGTGATGAAAAGGCATCTATTTGATGTTTTATCAATTTTTGCCTTCCCCACCCCTCTTGTAATACCTTAAGGTGCGCCTCTTATATAAACAATGTTTAGGTTAAATCTTGGAGAGGATGTGAATCAGAAATATTACCCAAGGTAGTATTATAAAAATATTATAAATATATATAATTTATATAATATCCAAATATATAGTCTACATGATAAAACAAGACATTCATTATAATGTTGCCTATAAGCCGGCCAAACGGCTGGACCGAATGGGCTGAAATTTTTAGTGGACACTCATGGTAGCCTGGGGGTGACATAGGCTAAAAAAAACTTAATTTTTTTTCTTCAAAGTTTTAAATTTAATTTTCAAAATTTAAATTTTTTTTCGAATGTTTTTTAGTTTTTTTTCCACGGGCAACGCCGTGCCGTTCAGCTGGTATAATATATATATATCTTAAATCAAACTTTTCTTATACATTTTTTCTTTATTAACATGATACGTGATATCAGGCATAATTAAAAAAAAAATGTTCTCCAAAGTTTGTCATATTTATTGATATTGTCCTTGTCCATTCACCCTGTCTATGGTTAACTCGGTATGTACAGGGTGTCCCAATAAACATGGTAATTAAGAAACAACTTAAAATTCGTCTTTGATTTCTAATATTTCAGGCATGGCAAAGAAGGTATAAAAACGTGGCTGAACGTCTTCCGAGCTTTTCATAAAAATTCTTAAAAACTGAAGATATTAGACATCATGACAATATTAGACATCATGACAATATTAGACATCATGACAATTTTAATTCATTAAATAAATTAAACTTCGTACAAATTTTGCAATATCTCCGTCAATTTTGAAGAAACAAAAATGGTAGATCGACCACATATTAAAAATCTTAAGACCCGGCGTTTTCGATATCGGATGTTTAAACTGGAATACTGCAATAAAGTGTTCACGAAAAATTGCCGCGTTGATCGAAGACGATTAGAAAGTCGTCACTTAATTCCCATGTTTATTGGGACACCCTGTACAATAATCAATCTATAAAATTATAATCTGAACAAAAACCTGAAATAAATAAAATAGTTTTTGGGAGAAGAAAATTTAAACAATTTAAAAAAAAAAATTTTGAACCGTTTTTTAGCAATGTAAAAACTGAAATCGTGCATTATTTGATTCGCCTAATTGTAAGAAATCCAATTAAATTTTGGAGAATAAATGGTCTGATTCGTTTTATAAAATGGTCGTTTTTGCAAGAATTTAGCCTAGTTATTTTACCTTAACAGCCCCTTTAAATTTCATTTTACCTTAACAGTCCCTTTAAATTTCATTTTAACCAAATGTAAATTCTTAAAAAGAGCTTTTCCAATTTATCTTTGTTAAATTATTAAATAATGGAAAAAGTTAAAAAATTTTCTTTTCTTTTCTCGTATTTGTGTGTGACAAATTTTATGCATGTTTTGGTCTTTAATATGATATTAGGTATTTTCTAAGAGTGATTTGGCTTCCTCTCCTTAACCTTGCAAGACTTTATATAAAAATCTGTCTCAGCCGCGGCACTCTGCACCCTAACTTGCTCTAACCGCAGTGCTCGGCCCCCCTAATATGTTCTAACCGCAGCGATCGGCACTCTAGCCTGTACTAGCCACAGCGCTTGACCCGGAAATTGTCTTAACCCGAACTAACCCTCAAAGAATATATTTATCGCGAGGTTGTTTAAATGCTTGCGCAAATGGATCCTTATATTCATTTTTAAATACAGATTTTTCTTTTAAACAAATTTGTCAAAAATAGATGTTTTATACGAGAAAGAATTTCTAGACTTCAACTTGTTTGCTGCACTTTAAAGTGCATGAGTGATGTGTTTTTTTATGGAGATTTTTTATTTCTTTCATTTAGGAATTGAGTCTGATTATCTAATCCGGTTGAATAATGAATTCTGCAGATCAAATAATATAAATTTGAAATTTAAAAAGGTGTACACTATCAGGCTGCAAAAAAATATAGGGATTAGAAAATTTTAGTTTGTGGGAAAGACTCAATTTCATTTATGTTCTGAAACAAGTTTTTTTACTTTATTTTGCATTTCTAAATATGGGCTTTCAAAACAAATTTGTCAAAATTATAGATGTTTTGACAAGAAACAACAATTTTAGACTTGAAGTTGTATGTTTTGACAAGAAACAACAATTTTAGACTTGAAGTTGTTTACATTCCATGAGTGATGTATTTTTTAATAAAATATATATTTTTTTTCAAATTTGTCTGTTTAGGAGCAATTCATTATCAGTTTGTTATTTTTCTTTAATAATCAATTGGTAATTTTACCTATGAAATATTATTGCTTTTAAAAATGGTAAATAAATGCAGCATATAGCCTAAAGCAAGGACCCCCCCCCCACCATCCCCACTTTAAACGGGAGACATCTCTAAATTTTGAACAATTAATTTCCTCTGACAAAGTATAAAATTCCTTTGAAAACATTATCCAGATCATAAAAAATCCTTTTAAGTGTTTCTAAGAGAATGTTCATGCTTTCTAAACATACGAACGTTTTAACTACTGTATAGTGACAAATACTAAATTTTTTAATCTTAAAAGTTTTTTTTGTGAAATCTTAACAGATGCATTAAATTTAAAATTTGAATTTCCCCGAAAGGATACAAAATATGTAATAATGTTTAAAATATATTTAAAGATTAGAAATTAGATTTAAGCTAAAAAAGGTTCATAATAAACATTATTGAATTATTAAAATGGTCTCTTAAAAGGGATTTAACTTCTTTTATCATAAAAGCAATACATCTCCATCAATATTTAAGGCACAAAAATGGCAGACCACATTTTAAAAATCGAAAGATATTTCGGGGTGTTATTTGTTTTGAATTGTGTTAATGAAAATGCCGCGTGGATAAAATATTTTATAAAATTCGTCATATTTTTGCAGCATTATTCTCAGAATTATAAAAAAAAATAAGTTTTTGCCACAAACTCTAATTTTCTAATCCCTATATCTTTGTAACCTAATGGCGTAGACCTTTGATATTTCAAACTATAAATTATGTTAGATTGAATAATCTAGGTGTGAAATATCAAAGGTTTACAACATCTGGTTGCAAAAAAATAGGGATTAGACTGTTTGAGTTCTAACACCCTAGAAACATTGTGATATTAATTTCATTATGATTGCTTTTTTTTTAACTCTGTTCATATCCTTTAAACATTTAATCCTATAATTTTTTAACTTTAATAATTTATTCTAATTAAATTTTACATTATTTTTAAATTTCAATATGATATCAGATGGAAACATTTTGAAACTTCTATATTTCTTGATTTTCATTCTTTCTTCTTGATCGTCCATTCCTTGTCCATCCTTCAATCATACTTTGGCTAATTTTGAAAAAAAAAATGATTTTTTTGGATGTTTTCTGCAGCTAGCCAAATTGCAGAGGCAGAACTATTTTTTGGAGCCCTGTATCTATATTCTTTCTTGTTTGTTGTTAAATTTTGCTTCAGTCATGTTACTGAGTCAACTCCTGTAATCCTATAATTTAAATTACAGGGTTACCCACAAGAATAAGACTATAATTAGACGATCTAAATCTTTTTAAATATAACGATTCACGCACCTCTGACCCTTTAGTAAAAGTCTGACCGCGTCAATCTTGTTGCACCGGGTAGTCCCTATTCAGCGTCTGCTTTATTTACCCAATGCCCGGGCGATACAGTACAAATTGGGACTGGAAAGGTTGCCCTTGGAATTAATAGTCAAGTTAAGTGTTCTGTCTCACGTGCAGTATGTAAATGGTTTATATACAGATTTGACAAAGAAAGACACAAGTTTACAGTCCCAGGGAATCGTAATGTTAAGAAAATAGAGAGTAAAAATTCCGTACAATCGTCTCTGAAGTCTTATCCGTTGTGAGTAACCCTGTCTATAAACAACATTTGAGAGAAATGTCCAAGAAAAATGTCAAGTTAAATTTCAAATATTACACACGTATTAATTCAACTGTGAACAAACTTGCAGCAAAAATTCTTTTCTTTTAACAGTTATAAAGGGGGGGGGCGACAGGGGAGCTATCCATTATGATGCTGTCAAAATAGTAACAAATGTTCTAATTTTCTTTCGCAAAACAGAATTCCGGACATGAAAATGACCGGCTAATTAAGTATCTGTGCAAATTTGTAAAAATAAATCTTATGAAAATCTTTTTAGAAAAGTATTCGTTTGATGTAGGCAGGTGTATTGCTGCGTGCATGAGAAGTTTTTGTAAAATATATTTTCTTTCTTGAATTAATTTCAAGTGACATGTTTTAACCGTTATACCAACGGCTTTGACATAACAATCAGGTTGTAAAGATATAAGGATTAAAAATATAAGAGTTTGAGGAAAGTATAAACCTTTCGTTTCTAAATATTGAAATATATTATTGGACTTGTCACTAAGAAAAGATGTCTAAAAGTCTACAAATGCTTAGTAAGCCTAAGTTTTTGAGTCAGACAGAATCACATTAAAACCCTGACCGTAGTCTTGGGTCTGCAATTTAAGCAATATTATATCTTTATGTTTTCCAACTTTAAACCACGGTTTCAACACTTAAAACACTGTTAAAACACGGTTTTAATACTGTTAAAACACTGTTAAAACACGGTTAAAACACTGTTGAAACACTATTAAAACACTATTGAAACACTGTTAAAACACTGTTAAAAACACTGTTGAAACACTGTTATAACACTGTTGAAATACTATCAAAACATTGTTGAAACTCTGTAGAAACTCTTTTAAAACACTGTTAAAACACTGTTAAAACACTGTTGAAACACTATTAAAACACTGTTAAAACACGGTTAAAACACTGCTGAAACACTATTAAAACACTGTTAATAGAGAACAAATTTTGAAAAACACTATTTAATCCATTACCCCGTTAAACAATAATTTTAAATCTATCTTTCATAAAAGGAATTTTCCTCAAATGAAATATGTCACTTAAAGTGACGAAATAGCTTTAAATCTCTAGTCTCTACACACGTCTCGTTTATGTTAATAGGGTTTAACTGTCAATTTAGCACAAAAATGTTAAATCTCACTTTTGATTTTTTAAATTTTTAATTTAATTTTAATTTCAACTAACTGTCTTTTTTTAACTTGATTTGCCCTTACTTCTTTTTGCAAAAACTTCCCAAAAATATGGCAATAAGGAAAAATATTGATTATTAAACAAACATTTCTTCTCATCTTTTAGTTCACAAATCTACGATTATTGATGCATGTTAAGTTTTATGATTAAAAACAAAAATAAGAATAATAAAGAAATGCGAAAAAATTGTCAACGCAAGTTTTAGGGAGCATGAAATTTTGTGGTATTTTAGCAGTTTAAAAAATTGTTGATATTAATGCAAATATTATCTAACACCCTGTAGGATTAGCAAACACTAGTTAGGTCGTTACAATAATAATATTACAAAAGAAAACAAAACAAAGATGTTTGTATTTTCTCTTCATAACAATAATATTATTCTGTTCTGTCCAGGATGGAAGTTAATGATTACATAATTCAGAATATTTTTATAACTATTATAAAATTATTTAGATACTCTACACCCCTCCATGACGCAGTGTGCTGTGGAAGGGAGGAGGTGTGTAAACTATTGATAGAACGAGGAGCCAATGTAAATGAGTTGGATTATAAGAACATGACACCTCTTAAACTTGCAAAGAGGTAATTATGTTCAATTAGGTGTTTACAAGCTATGATTCATGATTCATCCTGTTTTGCCGGATATATTCTGTATGTAAATAATCTCTGTTTGTCTGTGATTTTAGTTTTGTTTGGATGTACGATCATAACTCAGATTCAATCTGTCTCAAAGTTTAAATGGGGAACACGGGAAACCCACAGGAATGTTTGGAGTTTGAAAATTCTAAGTTGAATGGATTGACTTTATAGAGGAAATTCCAAGCAAAGTTTAGTTCTCAACCAAGTCAACAAGAGTAAAATAATGCAATGTATCTGTCAAATAGCAATATTTGCCAAATACCCGGCCTTGCTTGGTTTTATTAGAGAATTAGTCTCAAGTCTTGTTATCAGCGAATCCAGGAATCCGCAAACTTTAACGATGAAAACCCGCAAAATACAATATTAAACCGGTTTAATAAACCGTAGCATCAACTTAGATCTTAAATTAGTCTCAATATAACAGCTTTGAACTGAGTCTTACTTTCCAGATTTTTTTAAAACCGCGGGCTCTGGATAAATACTCACACTGGACGAACCAGGGCTGATCGGATCCTTTAATCTTAATTCTATAGCGTTATATTCTGTACATTTCATATCTTTTAACTTAAAAGTTATTTTTTATACTTTTTCATTGCAAACGATTTTGCCAACAAAAAAGTTATAAGAGAGAACGAGAAAGATTAAAGTTAAACAGGTCAAATTATGATCAAAAGTCACAAAGAGCCAAAATTTGTCTGTTATGGTCTGTTTCGATATTTGAGAATCTTCTTGTTTCTTGGGGTATTCATGTCGTTTCAAATAAAAACAATTCCATAATTTTTTTTCTCGACATACATACTATTTAAAATTCACTAAGTTTTGCTTCACAACATTTTTTTATGTCTACTAATTGGACTTTTTAGCGTAAAGTTTAAAAACTCTCTTTTTTTGTTGAAATTATTTTTGCAATGTTTCCCTTTAGGGAAGAAACTGGAAAAGCAAATATATCAATTGCAAAATAATTTTCTATTTGAGATTTTCTTTTTTTCGGATCGTGTTCGCAATTTTTTTAAATATGCGTTCTCTTTTCAGAAAAAGTCCTTCACATAAATTCACTTTTTAGTACATAGCAGCATTCATTAAATTGCTATGATGGGGGACAAAAATAAGGGCAATCATCATCATCATCATCATCATCATCATCAAACTTTTCAATACTTACAATACACATGCCTTTGTCAATAAGATTATTTTAAAATCTTTCTTTGTAAACTTGCTTTCGCAATTTAATTTATCAAAACATCAAAATGTTGCACAGTAAAAAGGGAAAAAAGCGAAATATTTATCTCTTTAATAAAAGAATTATTAGCAGAAAGATCGGTAAATATTAAGTTTCATTTACAGTATTTGTATATGATTCTGTAACCCGATAAGTCAAATAATTTCTAAAGTCAAATATTGCTTTTCTTAAAAGCTGCTGTTCAGCTACAGGGTGTCCCACGAAACATGACAGTTGGTGAATAATTTAGAATGTCTTTTTCCATAATTTGTTAAGTTGTTTGATACAATTACAAAAATAAAAATATAATATGGGAGCCATGTTACAGAAAAATTGATTTCAAAAACCTTTAATATCTTATACAGTGTATGGAAGACGACATTCATAACTATTTATCAAGTGTAATGTTTCGTGGGACACACTAAGGAAGGCAGTTAAAACAAGATCTCTTAATCATTAAAAAACACGATTTTATTTAGCTTGAATTTCTTTGTGGAAAATTATATATTACTTTTCCAGATTTCCAGTTTCGTGCTGTTTTGCTAATAGGATAACTTTCTTTAGATAACCTACCCTAACTTCTCCTCCGAATGTTCTACAGACTTTAAAAGGGACTATAAACGCATTTCCGGCCAAGGGACCCTAAAATTATTTGCATTTCCCTTTTATAACAGGAATAATTCAACCTCGGCTGATTAATTGCAACTCCCTTGCTAAAGTAACTTGCGAATTTGTTCTGTAAGACAATGAAAGAATTTTTTTGAATTATTTCTCCGATAGATGTTTCAATACTGTCGTTTTAAACGATCATGCCATCTCTCTGAATGATTCAGACAGAGCTAGACATGTGACCAGTTTATTGCACTCTCATTGGATGGAGTTCTTGTGACATAATACGGACTTATAAATATTATTATCAATTATATCTATTAAAAATAAAAATAACAATTGTAAAATAATGATTGGAGAAAACAATTAGCTTCCTCTAGGAATATATCTTTGATTTCAGATTGGTTGCGTATTTGCTGAATATGATCTGTTTTAACTTTAAACCAACCATTTCTATACAAAATTTTATATATATGAACTTTCGTATAAAATTGACACAGTTTTATATCAATTTATCGAGACAGGAACACCAGATAGACTTTTCATGGGTCGCAATCAAGAGCTAAAGTGTTTAGCTTTCAGCCCATACCCCCTTTCATTTTTCCTGTACAGTCCCTTTAAGGACTTGAATTCCTATGATCATATTTCCTGAGACTTTATCCCCATATTATTTAAGGGAAAAAGTCCCCGGAATATAAAACTCGGGACTTTATTTCCAGTGACATTTTGACCTAGGCCTTCGGAAAATTGGGGCTTTTTCCCAGAGAGGATTAAGCAGAACATCAAAAATATCTACGCGAAATTTTAGCATAATATAATTGTTTTTAGGTACGGACAGGATGCCATAGAAGTTATGCTAACAGCTGCGGGAGCTAAGGAATTTAACAAATTTAAAAAACTAATCTTTAAGAAATGACACATTGTACACTTTTTTCATCTGATTTCGCGCGCTAGTAAGAAAGTTTTTAACTATAAACCTTAGAATTGTGGAACGATTTAAAAAAAATAAAATAATTAGTTTTCCAAAACAAAAACTTCTAATTCATTCATAAAATTACAAGAAAATTTGTCAAAAACTATATTTTAAATCATTTTAACGCTGTGAAAATATCTTCATCTGAAGGCCAAGAATTATTTTGAATCCTTAAGCGTGAATTGCAATGTGCTGAATAAAATGCTGATTCCGTTTTGATAAATTGCCGAGGTAAAACCCAAATACTGAAATGAGAATCAATCAAACCAATCAAAAATATTCCTAAAAATGATTTCCTGCAAAGTCGATATGCATCTATTTTAAATGATCAAACTTTTCGGGAATAGAAGGGATTTTTTTTAATCCTAGTTTCTTAACTTTAAAGAAAACACATATATTGACCAATTATACATATTTTTTTGCGTGGTTTTTTTAGCGCATCCCAACTTTAGTGTCATTAAAAATTCTTGTGAAATTTAATTGGCAAAATTCTGCGTAATTCCTTGGTACAGTGTGTCGCCAAAAAAATGAAATGAAAAGAGTCGTCATTTTGATGTTAAAAAGAAACGGTGATATTTTGTTTCCGACGATATGAACGATTTCGTTCAGAACAAGACAATTTTGGGTTAATTTATTAAGTTTATAAAAAATCGAAAATCTACATATCGTATTTTGAAAGCGCAAAAAAATGCAGACCACATTTTGAAAACCGAAATTTTTAAATTAATAAATTTTTTTACTGATTAATTTTTTAGGATGTGCATCCACCATGGGTGAGGAAGGCGTCAAGACGAGAGCTAGCAACTGCTTAAAATACGAATCAATAAAATCAATCAATTTGTCAAATTGATTTATAAAATATTCATTCCGGTTCTGTAACATGATAATAAATGATCATGAGAAAAGTGTTAAAATCATGTCATACCTTTTTTATGTATTTGTCTTTGAAATAAATTCTTTTAAGAAATCCTGAGGTCGTCTTCTAAACATCTGAAGTTCTAAACTCTGTTTTAGAGTCAGAGTCTTGACCGATTTTGATTTGTTAACACTCCACATGATTGTTATTAGTTAGGTTTTAGAAATTGTTGTACTTTAACTTGAAAGTTTAGTTTCCCGGCGAAACTGGGTTTACAATTAAGTATTTATAATTCTTTGAATCTTTGAATCATAATCTAATCAAATTTGATGCAGATGCAATCGTTAACCTAATTTTATTAGTAAAATTTTGCAGTCAATAATCACAAGATCCCCCAAAATTGGGCTGTTTGTATTACCGAAGATATGACGAATTTTGTTCAGATTTCGAAAATTGGTTTAATTAATTAAATATATTGAAATCTGTAGAAAATCCTCAACATCTTCTGTAATATTGACATCACAGCACAGGCAGACCACATTCTGGAAAAGCCTGAACTAGGGGAATTTTGTGATTGACGTTACACAGAAAAAAGGTTTATTTTTCGAAAACAATTTAAAAAATTACAAATGGCCCTGTCATCTTGTTACAATCATGTTTAATGAGCCATGCTCTGAAATTCGGGTTCTTGACACCTGTTATTTACAACAAACTTCAGAGTTTTTCAGAGTGTTAACATTTATTACTCTAAGTCAGTGACATTATTACCAACTTTAAAAATACTTAAATGAATAATATAAGAATTATTGTACAATACTATGTACATAACTGTACACTGTACAATGTACAGTAAAGCAATGGTTTAAACGCACATACTTTAACTTCACAATACAATTAAATTCAATTAATGACCAAATTTATCCAATTTCAGTAATTTTAGTTATAGGTCAATAGTTAAAGTATAAGCGCAAATTAAGCAATATCGGTAAAAATTAGTTAAAATACCGAGGGTTGAACAAACCTCCCTAAATCAAATAAATCATGATGATTTTTTATGTACTTAAACTAAAATTTCAAAATCTGGAGTCCTCCAGCTGATTTAAAACCTTCTTGTATTCCTTATTCCTCTCAGTCAAAAATAGTTCAGACCCTAAAATAAAAAAATCAAACTTTAAAAAATGGCCATGCAAAAATTAAATAATGAATTTTATGCTTATTATTAAATAAATTAATTCTTTGAATTTCGAATGTTCTAGAGAACATAAATTAAATTATTACCTTTGTCACTATTTTTATCCGAAAATTATCAGATTGCATTTTTTTAAAATTATGAAGAGATGAACAAAAGCATTATTTTTTCCGCCCTTATTATATACTTAATTATTTTGCTGCAGAGTAATCACCAGTTTACATCGTTTATTCCAAAAATGTTATTTGAAAACTTGTTAATTAGAAAAAGTGACTAAAGATTGGGAAATCTAATCATCCATAGTGAGAAGAAGTTGGGTTCTTAATCGTTTTGGTTCGTTTTAGGTTCATTTTTGGTTCGCTTTTGGTTCGTTTTTGGTTCGGTTTTGGTTCGTTTTTAGTTCGTTTTAGGTTCGTTTTTGGTTCTGATTGTTAATTCTAAAAATTGGCTTTCATTACTTTCTTACACTATGCCAAACTTATCACAATGGGATTGTACCCTGAACATCAGGGAGCAAGCGCTAATCTCAAATACAAAAGTAGTCACATTGGATTTCGAGATCAAGTCTTGTACATAAGCGTCACTTCACAGAAAAGTTTTAACTTAGGATAAATTTTTTATTTTTTAAATTTTCAAAACATATTTACCTGGTCCTCTAGCGCTTAACATTTTATTATGAGTTGGAAAGTTGGCCGGTATAGTTGGGTAGTCAGGGTAGTCTCTAAAATTTATCAAAATTTAAAAAGTATTATATAGAAACAATAAATGTAAAATTGCTATGTTAAATTAGAGTAAATAGCACGTATGAATGAAATTTTATGTTTTCAATCATAACTCATCCAACTGAAGAGCTATCATAACTAATCCAACTTAAGAGCTATCATAACTCATCCACTTGAAGAGCTATCATAACTCATCCAACTGAAGATCTATCATATCTCATCCAACTGAAGAGCTATCATAACTCATCCAACTGAAGAGCTATCATAACTCATCCAACTGAAGAGCTATCATAACTCATCCAACTGAAGAGCTATCATAACTCATCCAACTGAAGAGCTATCATAACTCATCCAACTGAAGAGCTATCATAACTCATCCAACTGAAGAGCTATCATAACTCATCCAACTGAAGAGCTATCATAACTCATCCAACTGAAGAGCTATGGATTAAGAGAAGAAGAAACATTAATCCAACTCAATAGTTTTGCTCCAACTAAATCAAGCAAACAACTATATGGTCAATTAAAACTATACGTCCATATTTTCTTACACAATTACGAGAAACATTTAGTTTTACATTGCGGAGACATGGTAGTTGAGCTGATAGTGCAGTATTGTAGAGAAATTTGTAAGAATTCATTCGAGACCTATTAGACACTATTTCGGTGTAAAATAGTTCAGCAAAAGCGAAAATCTTTTTTGGTATTAAATTAATCCTTAAAAATTCACTAAAATACTGCACTTTCGGTCAATTACCATGTCTACGCGGTCACTCCCTTTAAAGCTTTGGATTCGCTAGGTCATTGTACGGCTCAGTTACATATTCTAAAATACTTTTGCCATAAATACATTTGCCATAATTACAATTACCACAATTATTACACTTGCCATAAATACTTTCGCCAAAAATAATATTTGCCATAAATAACACTTGCCATAATGGTTGCACATGCCATAATTAATTTAGCCATTATTTTCTAACCCATACAAAGATGTAAATCTAACTGCTGTTATGTAAATGAACCAAATTTTCTCATGAAAATTAACAACTTTAGTTTTCCAAAAATGCTGCCACAGGAGAGGAATAGACATGAACACTCTGATAGAAAGAGCTTGGTGAAGAATCAATGGCAATGCAATACTTTTCCAACAGAGCAGTATTTTACCATAGATAAAGCTAGACGGCGCATAAGACGACATTTTTCATCTTGAAAGATATAAATGTACAGAGATGTTTTAAAGATATTCCTATTATATAGATTAACTAGGTGGGTTGTGAACATTGGCTGTTCTTATGTCATTGAGTACTTGTGGTGTACATGAGTTCTGAAGAGAGAAATTTAAGTTAGTTTAGTCCTTCTCATGCCCTTCTTCAGTTCTCGTCAATATGATATATTGCTCAGTGAAATATTGTTGTTCAAATAGTTCCATTCCCGGAGTTACTTTACACTCTATTCGGGAGGAATGGTTAAACCTAGTCGATTGGATAAGACCCAATCCGAATGTTATCTGCAACGAACATTAGAACACCAAACCACCCCGCTTAACATTGAAGTGACCCCTAGAAGTATGAGTTCCCGGACTGTACAATTCTTGGTGATTTTGCATGCTATCTATATTTATTTATTTATCTATGTATTTTACCCTTATTGTTCATGAGCTTTCCCTTAATTAGATTTGCTAATTGTAGTCGCAAAAGTTTTAATTATAATTGTTAAATTAAAAAAGTATATCAAATTTTGTGTTATGTTATGTTGATAATTGTAACTATAATTGAATGTAATTATGGCAAGGGAAACTTATGGCAAACGTATAATAGCAAGTGTTACTTATGGCAAACGTATAATGGAAAATGTATTTATGGCAAAAATATTATGCCAAATGTAACTGAGCCTATTGTACCTGTCATGAATACTGGGAGAATGTGAAGATCTAATATCATCAGGAAAATACGCGTGTTGAGCAAACATACGTGATACTTTCAACTTCATGCGTAGTGCGTCATCTTCCCAAGTTCTAAATACGGGGGCTATTATGGAAATTACTTGTCCCTAGGGATATTCAAGTTCAGTTTTATCTCCCTGTTTTTACGTTACAATAGAGAAGTTGCAAGAAAACTTTTATCATTGAACTTCTTAAATTCTTTTCCAATAACTATAATTTCAAATTATTTTTATTTGGAAAGTTGTATGCAAGAATTGACTGTATATGTGATAAGACAACCCATAACAGCATGACATTTTTAAAAATATTTTAAAATTTCTTAATATTACTCGTTGTGTGTGTCACTGTTTCAGAAATATGACATTCGCAGTTTAAAAAAAAAGGTCGTATTGATTCAGATAATTATTAAATTTATCATAAATGGACGTAACTCGGGAATGTATGTACAACTTGACAAATATATTTGTTATATTTTCACGAGAATTAATTGTAATTTTGTATCTCAAATCCAAAAATACTTGTTTCCTTACAAACAGCGATTTCTAAACCCTTTCACGGTTGGGCTATTTTGGTCTCATATGGGGGAGGGTAGATAGAATTGAGTATAGGTGGGCGTGATACATGTCCTTAGTCCAACTTGTCAATGCCTGCTTATTAAAAAAAGTTAGATCTCTAAATTTAATAGTAAGGGTGCGAGGGCGGATTTTTTTAAATATTCCGAAAAATTATTTTTAATTTTGAAAAATATTAACATGTAATACATGTTATTACATCCAAATTTCAAGGGCTTTTTAAGTATATAAATTTTAGCCCTGATGCTTAATTAATAAAAATGTTATTAAAGGGACCGTTCACTTATTTGGGTAATTTCTTTGTAAACTACTTACCATGTTTATAGCTATTCATTAATATTAGTCATACTTTTCAAAGATAACTATGACCAGAGAAAAAGCGGTCCAGCGGCAAGGTCTGACTGATACCTTTGCATAGACACTATTTAAACGTTTTTCAGAAACAACAGTACAATAAAATCTAAAATTATCATATTTCAATGACATCATGTGTCAACCATTATACAATAAAATGTAAAAACTTTCGATTTTAGAGTTAGCAAGAAATTAACATTTTTCGTGTTCAAACATGACAAAAGAAATAAACACGTATATACAAAGACGACTTTCTTTTTCAGACAAACCGGGATTTCAACTCTTCAATAAATCACGGGAAATAGAGAAAAAGTATCAAACCGTCAAATGTTTTAAATAACTTATATTAAAAAAATTTTAAGATATTTCCAATTAACTATCAGAAACTTCACTTTGATTTAACATTTGAAATTTTTTTAAATCCAGGACTAAAAGCATCAAATAGGTATCATAAATTTGCACTGGAATTCTGAATGATATATCGATTTTTTCTCCGACCACAGTTGTCTTTAAAAAGTAGGGTTAATACCAATGAATAGCTAATAGGCTATTTTTAGTTTACCCTCAAATTACCCAAATAAGTGAACGGTCCCTTTAAGCATTTCTGATTTTTTGTTCACAACTTTGATGTTGAAAAAGTGAAAAACTTTTAAGTTTTTTTAGAAAAAAAAACACAGAAGGGGGTTGGAAGACACCGCCCTTCCAACCGTGATAGGGTTAATTTGACAAATGATTTAACCTTCTTCTTGAGCGAAGACAGATGGCAGCAGCTGAAGTAGCGAGGCTAGCCAGAAGGGTCAAACATACTCCAACCCAGGTCACTATATAGCTCCAGCTAATTTCAACTGTTGTACTTTCCTAAATAATTTGTTTCTTTGCAAATTTTGTAAATAACGATTTCTATTGTAGGGATCTTGAATTTAATTCATTTTGATTCATTAAAAATAATAAAAAAGTATGGATCAAATTAAGATAGGTTTCAGTAAATCCCACCGTGTGTTCACAAAGCAATTTTAACTCGACAGTTTTCAGATTTTAAATTAATCAATTAAACTTGCAGATTTTAATTATTTCGTGTGTACCATTAGAAAAATGCCTCTTTTTTCAGTAGGTTTTGAATGATACATTAAATATGCATGGTGTTTTATAAGCTTACAATTTATTTTAAAGTTTTCAGATTAGTTCAACTAAATTACAGGTTTTTCATTTGTAAAATTTATTTGTAAACCCTATCAATAAAATAATCCTGACTGTTTAATAATTAAACCCAGATGTCATTTACTCTTTAAAAATTTTGGAATTTATTTTCTTCATAATTTTTTAGAGGGGAGTGACGCGGGAGAGGGGCTGACCTGAAGCCAGTCTGGCCAGCTCAGCGGAAATCCTTCATCATGAACTTTCTCCATTTCGAAGAAGAGTGCGGCATGCCAAGTGGCCATTGCGCTTGCGCCAACCAGCGCTGCCAACAGCTGAAAGGCAGCTGTTGTTATCAGCTTATTTGCAGATTGCTGCCAGCATCCGCATAATCCAAGCAATCCAACCAAGGCCATACTGGTAAATTAAAAATAAATTAAAAAATAATAGAAGGATTAAAAAATTGTACACAGGCCATAAAGCCGTGGCAGGAAGACTACATTTTAACAATGTTTGGTGTATTTGATGGTATTGTAAAACAGTAAAATTTAAACCGTCAGATTGAAAATCAATTTTTAAATTGAAACTGGTCTGTGTTCACTGTAATTACATGTTCATTGGACTATAAAAATCAAAAGAAGAATCTAACAGTCGTCCTCTGATCTACAGTTTTATGATTCTCAGTGTAAATGATTAGTGATACCTGAAAAGATATCCAAAAAGTAGAATGGGAGAACTCCTATGAAGTTGAAGCTGTGTATTTGCATGAGAAGAGAGCCCAGGGGGACTAAATACACCCTTGCTTATATCATTCAGATAAAACTCCCTGAACAAACAAAAATATAATAAAATTCAAAATATGATGTTGGATTCATAAAGCGGAGGAACTACAATTTAATAAAAATACCATTAATAAAGGCGATGAAAAATTTAGGATTTTAAAGTTTGATAACTTCCAGTAAATATCGATAATATAAGTTTAAACCCCCCATCATCTGAATAATCGAATTAAAAAAACCTGTAACCCTTAGGAGTTGGGACGCCTGAAGAATATAAAAGCATGTTTACTTACTAAAAAAGTTCTTGGAAATAATCAAGAAGCATTAAAAATTTAGAACCTGAAAGTTTGAGGGAAAAAATATTTGTAACATCCCACTTGTGTACTATGACCAAAAGAATCACATTACTCAATTTATGCAAATAAATATCAAGTACAATAGGTGGCAACAGAGAAATTGACCAATTCTACACGACGTCACAAGTGTCTAAAAAATAAAACAAGGAAAACGAAATTTTCTCACATTTGTTGACATATTTTTCAAGATTTAATAATAAGTGTAAAAACAGAAAATAAAGAGCAATTCTCTTTCGGGGCGAAAGGGTTAAAAGTTGCCAACATGGATCAAGCATTAAAGCTAAGCGCTATTTCACACAAAATTTTTAATCTAGCTGATCCCCTGAACTCACCTGGAGTAGCACCAATCATCGACAATACTGAGAAAGAGACCCGGCGAACCTTCAAGGGGGCGATCTTTTTCAGGGAAACATATTCTAAAATAGATTTCAGAGCATTTAAAAGGAAGACAGATTCTAAATCAGATTTAAAATCATTTTAAAGGGAAACAAATTCTAAATCAGATTTAAGATCATTTAAAAGGAAAACAGGTTCTAAAACAGATTTAAAACCATTTAAAGAGAAAACAGATTTAAGACCATTTAAAAGGGAAACAGATTCTAAAACAGATTTAAGAGAGTTTAAAAGGGAAACAGATATTAAAACAGATTAAAGATCGTTTAAAAGGGAAACAGATTTTAAAACAGATTTAATATCATTTAAAAGGGAAACAGTTCAAATATTTTTAAAAAGGGAAACAGATTTTAAAACAGATTTAAGAGCATTAAAAAGGAATACAGATGATAAAACAGATTTAAAACCATTTAAAGGGAAACAGATGCTAAAACAGATTAAAGATCGTTCGAAAAGAAAACAGTTCTAAAAAAATTTGCGCGGGACCTGAGAAATGGTTTATGAATCATTAAAAAAATATATACAAATTATCAAACTGTTCGGTGTTCTTAATTAATAAAAATAAAAATAAAAAATAAATAACAAAAAAATAAAACTTTGGTGAAGCTGAAGCTGATGAAAGGCAACCATAAATATTAAAAAATACTTAATAAATTTTGACAGTCATCTCGTACAAAGCATTACTTTCGGATAACCCTGATAATACATGTTATTTACCTGAATAGCCCTGTATTTCTTGTAAAAAACATGTACTCAGTATTGTTCTCTTCTCCTTGTGTTTTTACTCTAGTGCAATATAGGATAATAAGAAAATATCAAAATAGAAAAAATATTTTTTTCGTTATTCGAATTCAAAATGTAAACATAATTTCTAGGAAACCGGTTCCTCTTTAACGTATTTCTCAATTCATTTTTAATGGAGAAAAAAATATATTTCCTAATCATTATTCTAATTTAGAGGGTACTTACTGACTAGAGAGGGCCCATTGGCAATAGTTTCAAGATTTTTAATCAAAATTTGTGTCGACTGTTAATATTAAAAAATACAACATTTTTCCCCCATTATAGAAATATATTTCTATAGAATATTTGAATTCTAATATTTTAATTTAAAAAAATAAGCTAAAGACAATTTTTGAGAAAAATTTCTGTTTCGACAAGAAATAACAGATTGCATTAAAAAACCGATTATATAATATATATCGTATAATTTAGATAAGGAAAAAGATTAGGGAGGAAATTACTAAATAATTAAATCAGAGAGAATTGATTGTATTTAAGGAGGCTTAATGTATTGAATGTACCAGGGATGATTAATATATTGAGCGTACCAGGGAGGATTACTATATTGAGTGTATTCAGAGAGGATTACTATATTGAGTGTATTCAGGAAGGATTAATATATTGAGTGAGGATTAATATATTGATTGTATCCAGGGAGGATTGAAACATTGATGCTATTTTCCTAGCTCTGTCTACCACTGTACGAGTCCAATGATCTGTTGAAACACCTAAATAAATTAAAATTTAACATATTAATATTATTTTATAACCACGAAATGGATTCAGATACGACTAAATTGTCTTACTTTTCTATATTTCGTATTTCGTCCTTTTTTACTTAATAAATCTAACCCTTTATTTTTTTTACCTTAGTTCACACCCAAACATATTCAATCCTAATATGAATTTGGAATTTTTTTTTCCTATTTTCAGAATAGCTTCTCAATAGCATGCTTAAGGGAAAGAAACCCTAGTGCAAAACAGGAAAAATATCTGTCCTATTGAACTATAATGTGTAAAAAGTTAAAAATCTAGTTTTTTAGTCTTTAAACATTAATTTTGACTCTTTTAGAGTCTTTTAAGTCAACAAAAATTGTCGCCTGCAGCGCGATTTTTGTTCCTAATTATGAATTCTTTGTCTCTAAAAAATCTTGCCCCCACCCCCCTCACTTAAATCCTGTATCCGCCCCTGGTTCCCTCCATCTTTTCCCTGTTCCATCCCATCCTGTTTCTTCCCATCCTGTTCCCTCCCACCCTTTTCCCTCCCATCCCGTATCCTCCCATTCTGTTCCCTCCCATCTTAATCTTTCCAATCCTGTTCCCTCAAATCCTGTTTTCTCAAATCCTGTTCCCTCACACCCTGTTCCCTCACACCAGCTGTTCCCTCCCATACTGTTCCCTCCCATCCTGTTTTCTTACATCCTACTTTCACCCTACAAAATTAAAATTGGAATTTAAACAATTTTGAGATTCCAAAACAGGAATAGCTCTTGAAAAAGTTAACAGGCCGTACCATGACCATTGAGAATTGAATGTGCCATTAATTTACCTATCGACACTAAGGCCATTGCTGACAGACTCGCTACAGCTCCCAAACATAATACAACTAGACTACAACATTCCCTTCCCATATTCTTCTACAATTATGTATAAAACATTAAAGGGACTGTAATATATGTATAAGATGACAATGCTCCCAAACATAATACAACTAGACTACAACATTCCCTTCCCATATTCTTCTACAATTATGTATAAAACTTTAAAGGGACTGTAATATATGTATAAGATGACAATGCTCGAATCAACATTATATCCAGGGATAATAAAAATGGTTCAATTAAGGGTATCGTTGTGAATTGGGCATTGCCATCTTTGCACGGAGGGTCACTTGAAATTCCGCTTACAGTCTCTTTGATTCTGTATTCATCACTTTTACCACTATTAATATTTAATAATCTTGGAATGTTTAAAGCACCATGTAGTTTTAAATTGTAAAAATGTGTTATAAATTAGATGTACAGTATTACACAATGTACACAACGTTCACAATTAAAACTTTAGAATATATAGGCGAACCGTATGGAAATGAAATCAGGGAATACTGAACTGAATTGTTAGGGTTAAAGTGGGGGGGGGGGTGCTATAACCCAACAGGTAATTGGCGCGTAGGTCAGCTGAAAAACCTGTTTTCAGAATACCTGTCGAGTGTTGTTCTACCTCCCTCCTAATACCCTTTCCCCAAATTCCCCCCAATTCAAATTGCCATTAATTGTAAATATCACTCTGCAGTAATTTTCAGATTCGTTTTCAGACCTTTTGCCGTACATCAAGGAACGTTTGAGGCCACAATATTCAAAACATTTTTAAATTACATACAAAACAACTGTAATACCTGTAATACCTATAACTCTCACTAAATGTGAATATAAAGTATAACCATAAAGGATGCGAGTTAACAGTTTTGAAGAGCTCCATATAATTAGTCAATTAAAAAACTAAATATCTGCAGAATTCCATTATGAGTAGATTTAGAAAACGACATTTTTAAAAAACTCTTGTGATATCTCAAAAGTTCTGGGTTAACTGTACTTTAACTGTATTTGCCCTTTGAAATGGAAGAATCATAGAATAATAAGTTGTATACATCATAAATAGGACTGGGCGTCATTCCTGGGGAATGATTGTTCTTAATCATAAGAATGAATGGAATTATCAAGAACATTCCCATCGTTCCGAAAAAACAAACAAACACATATAGAACGCTTTCTTAATAATATTGGAATGATTATTAGAAGAGCGAACATGGAACGAACATTGTTTGAAAAGAACGATAAAATTAGGACCGCATTCTTATTATCAGGAACGTGATCTAAGTCCGGAACATGCAGGGGCGTAGAAGGGGGGCCTTGGTCCATGCTCCCCCCCCCTACACGGGGGTGGTGGCTCATTAAATATTACATCTGGAGATTTGTTGAAAAAAACTCGGATTTTTGATTTTGGAAACTTTTAAAGCTTTTCATAATCTTTTTTTAAAATCATTTTGTAAATTTCTTTTATCATTTCTTCAAAGTTAACAAACCTGCAAAGCAGTTTAATTAATAAAGAATCAATTGAGAGCTTTAAAGTGACTGCAAACATAATTTAATTCTGATTCACAACAATACCTTACAAAGCTTTGTCTGATCAAGTATTGCATTAAATATCCATGTTTTTCATTTTGAAAACTGATTATTTTCATTTGTGGGTTTTCTACAAAAGTGACTCATGCATTTCAATTGCTTCAGAAACGATGGAGAAATGAAGGTTTCAAAGGTACATCGGACATGCCATTATTCCACTCTAGAAACGGAGGGTCACTTCAAATTACGCTTGTTTTCCATTTAAGAATAATTACATCAAATAAAAAAAATAAACTTTAAAATTTCACTTTTGCCCTCAACTAAAGTTTTATCAAAAAAGCTTGAATCAAGAGTGCCTTCATTGTAAAAATAGATTTGAAAATATAGATAATAATATAAATATATATATATTTATTAAGAAACTTTTCCATCTCTATTTTTTACTTCTTGAAGCTTACACCACAGTATTAAGAGGGACTGTTTGATGAGTCCACTACAGAAATTAGATAAATAATTTATTAACACTTGGGATGGAACCGTTCTCGACTAAGAACACAAAGAACGAAATGGAATGGGATGGAACCGTTCTTGACTAAGAACATCAAGAACGGAATGGAACGGAACATGGATGGAACAATTGGAAAAAGAACAAACAAGGAACAAAAAAAATTGGAATCATAAATGGATATTATGTTGAGATTTGAGTTAAAGACTAGAAACCATAAAAAGATGAAATACTAAAATATTTTGCTTGCACAAATAGCCATAAATTATTTTCGCTGTAAAAGCTCAAGAAAAAGCACTTCAGACTAAAAGCTTCACGCTCAGACTGAAATGACCCCCCCTCCCCCAACATTAAAAAATTCCAAGCTACCTGCCTGCACAAACAAAATTATTATCTTAAAATAACTTAACAACTAATTTATTAATTAGGTGTTACTCAGGTAAATGTGTTTAAATCAATTCTTTAAATAGACTTTAAGAATCTACCTATAGAAGCAAGCTTCCTCCTATTTTCTAGGATTGTTTCCCCCCTTTCTGCCTGATCCTTAGCTTGTCTCAGAGCCGTTTTACTTTCTAAAAAGATTTTAAACTTAGCAACCATAAATTAAATTGTTTAAATGTCGTTCTTCTGTTTCAAAGTTTTATGGTATCAAAGCTTATGCTGAGATGAACTCGGGAATGCATGACAGTTTGTCAGAGAATTGATTCAGGGAAAATGATATCGTTCTCTAGGAATATACCGGGTCTGTCCTAGTGAACGATTTTTGGACCCCCCCCCCC
>NW_019396183.1:161233-166675 GCF_000591075.1 Eurytemora carolleeae
AAATCATGAAGCCTTCAAAATATTAGATAAGTCGTCTATAAAGGTCGTCTTTTACTCATTCCATCTTAATGTAAACTTTAACAGAAAAACAACTCCAGAACAATTGAATGAATTAACATGTCAAATTTGTTGATTAGACGATTCTTTAAACTATGACGGAGTCTACTATGAAGAGATATATTTTGATATTTGTTTTGTTAAGCCAATAAATTTAAACAAAAAATAAAAACAACAAGCGGAGACCAAAATGCGGGGCGTGGAGACAGAATGGCGGAAGGCTTGGTGACGTCACTGAGGCTGGGAGACCAGTTTTGCGGGGCCTGGAGGTAATTCTGCAAATCCTGAGGTTCGGAGATCATTTTTGCGGGGATCATGGCGCCTCTGCACCCCCTCCCTCGTTGTAATTGTCCGCGAAATATGGATAGACGGACCAAAAGTAAAATCATTAGAAAAAAATTAAAACTTGTGTTCTCCATGACCCCTTCAACGTACACTTTCAACTCTGTCAGCTGATCAGTATAAACCTAGCAGACGGAAAAACTGGAGAAGTAGGGCTGAAATGTACTCAGCAAACAAAACAAGTTTTTTAACATTCAGTTAGACGAGATTAAGTTTGAATTGAGACAAAGAACTTTGAATAAAGAAAACTATACAAGTTTTCATGCTTCCAGGCAAAAATATTTGTACAGCATGAAAAGCATGAATACGCTTGTTTAAAATATGACTTTTTTTACCTGCAGTTATATGTTTCTCATGCTCCTCATGCTTGACCTAAACATAGTATGGTATATTCGATCCTAGAGAAATAAGAAAGAAGACTAATTTACCTGGATTTGTATCTAGGAATGTTACTCTAAGAAAGAAGACTAATTTATCTGGATTTGTATCTAGGAATGTTACTCTGAGAAAGAAGACGACTTTACCTGGATTTGCATCTAGGAATTTTACTCTGAGGAAGAAGAGGACGTTACCTGGATTTGTATCTAGGATTTTTATTCTAAGAAAGAAGACGACTTTACCTGGATTTGTATCTAGGAATGTTACTCTAAGTAAGAAGACGAATTTACCTGGATTTGTATCTAGGAATGTTAGTCTAAGATAGAAGACGACTTTACCTGGATTTGTATCTAGGAATGTTACTTTGAGTAGTGAGCAGTATCCTGGTCTGGTGAGGGGAAGATATGGAGTAATCTCGGATACAGATATACAGGCCTTCAATAATATTCTTGATACAGGAAACAGGAACTAATATTTAGTTCACCACTTGAGAGGGGGGGGGGTGATTTTTGAAGATTTGGACATTAAAAGGCAAGTTTTTCATTCTTTTTGATACTTATTGGCCCAAAAATGCATTGATTTTCCCCTAAAAATAATTTTTCCCACTATTCTACCTTTAAACCCCCAAATAAAAATTTCGCCACGCAAAACTACATAAAATTTCTGTGGGGAAAAATTATTTGACATGATATTGAAGAATTAAAATGATTAACCGTTTGTTATCCAATAAAAAACAATAATTTTAATGCCCACGATGAATGTCAAGATCATGCAATTAATGTTAATAATTCTCCACAAGGTGACATGATAAAAATAGCAAATATACGGATCAAAACATACTTAGACATCACTTTAATTGCATTGAATTCTGATTCATGAAAATAATATTTTGATACTTTATGAGGTTACATCTATATTTATTTCAACTCATCAATCAACATGTTTTCACAGAAACTACGATTATTATGTGACCTTGCCAACGTCAAACTTATAAAAGTACCAGCGTGGGAACCCAGCTTTGTTTAGAAACTAACTTTTGCTAAAAAAGCCAAGCCAAGCTACAAACACCCCTGTGTCCTGCTGAACATTTGAGACAAATAGGTCATTGGGTTCATGAGTTATTATCGGACATCTTATACTGCTTAACAGCCCAGCGTTGTCTAGGGAGCTCATAGTTACTCCTACCGTTTATCTGCCCTATGGTCGTTAATTACGAGTTTAGCTATTTTTCCCTATTAACTTAAAAGCTTAAAACCAACCTAAGAACGTTCCCGTGGTTCTCCCGAGTTCCACAATCAACAGTGAGGCAAATTTTTATAATATGTAATCGAATAAATTTACTTTTTTCATCTTTGTGCATAAAATCAAAACTAGAGGAGCTACGAGGTCACAAAGTCGTGTCAGTGATGATACATACTATTATTTGCCCTCTTTTTCTGTCTTTTTCTCAGAAGTGTTGAAAGGGGCTTGACCAAAAAATACCTTAATTCTAATTTTCTTAGTTTCTATGAAGACGACATTAGTTTGGTTCCTGCAGGTAGAGTGCTGACCGACACTGATGAATTAGAAGGATATAATGTAGACTGGTTAAGGACTGTCAAAGGTCAAAGCAGGTTAATATCATATCATAAAAAATTTTACAAATATTGTTATTATTATTATTATTATTACTACTTTTATTGTTATTGTTATGTTATTCTTTCTTCTTATTTCTTCTTCTTCTTTTTTCTTCTTCTTTATTCTTCTTCATTCTTCTTCATTCTTCTTTCTTCTTTATACTTCTTTATTCTTTTTTCTTATTCTTTTTTCTTCTTTTCTCTTCTTCTTTTTTCTTTTTTCTTCTTCTTTCTTTCTTCTTTTTTCTCCTCATTCTTACTTTTTCTTTCATCTTCTTTCTTCTCTTCTTCTTTTTCTTTCTTCTCTTCTTCTTTTTCTTTCTTCTTCTTCTTTCTTCTTCTTTCTTCTTTTCTTTCTTCTTTTCCTTTCTTCTTATTTCTTCTTCTTTCTTCTTCTTCCTTCTGCCTTCTGCCTTCTGCCTTCTGCCTTCTGCCTTCTGCCTTATGCCTTATGCCTTCTGCCTTATGCCTTCTGCCTTCTGCCTTATGCCTTATGCCTCATGCCTTATGCCTTATGCCTTATGCCTTATGCCTTATGCCTTATGCCTTATGCCTTATGCCTTATGCCTTTTACCTTTTACCTTATGCCTTTCGCCTTCTGCCTTCTGCCTTCTGCCTCATGCCTTCTGCCTTTTGCCTTTTGCCTTTTTCTTCTTCTTTTATATTTTTAATATGCTTATTATTTTATGATTGGAGTCAAGATCTTATTTTTTCAAATTTCCAGATGTGTTTTGAAACCGAGGAGCACAGAAGAGGTTTCAGGTTAAAATATTCCTTTTTTTATGATTTGTTTATGTTTATTTTTAAATTTTATATTTGATTGGTTTTCGTTTCTTATTTTTATATTAATTTGTTTAGAAATATTATCGTACTGCAATAAACAAAGATTAGCTGTTGTTCCTCAGGTAGAAATTAATTATTTTTAGAAAGTTATTTGTTTAATATGTTTACAGTGCAGTTGGTGTACTGTTTATTTTTGGAACAATAATCCTTCTACAAAGTGTAAAATTTTTATTTCTTCGCTGAAATATTGATTAATTATTATAGAGAGAAATAAATGAAAAGAGGGGGGATCTAAAAGGGTAAAAAAATTCTTTTAAAGTTAGATTAAATTTTTTCCCATAACCATTTAAAATTTACTTTTAAGTAAAATGTATAAATCAGCTGCTAAAGAAATTGAAATATTAACACCCTGTAAAAGGTGGGAGGGAACCCCCGGTCGCCATGAGCCTCCCATATTTGCTATTCAACCACCGAGCCTCCGCTATCCAGTTTACCATACTAAAACTTCAACAGTTGTTTACGCTGAAAGGAAGACATTACATTTCTAAAACGACTTCAATTTGCTTTGTTAAAACACTTGATTTTGGAATACCTTTTTTGTTGAATTTTTATTTTTTTATTTAGATAATTCTTCAAAACATTAATTCTGCAATACAAGCTTTATCTAAACATAAAACATTTTTTAAGAAAGGTTTTGCTAAAATCAAAGATTTTAACAAATCTAATCAAATTCACCTTATAATTTGTTTTCCTTATATCTTCCAGTTCTTCCTTTTCGCGTAAAAAAGGTTTAGGATGAAATTTATACTGCATAGCGGAGGCTCGCTGCTGCTTAGCAAATCTGGGAGTTTCATGGCGGCTGGGGGTTCCCTCCCTCGTCACAAATGTGGGTAGAGGGTAATGAAATTTATTTTTTACTTACAAATATATTTTTATTTAGCAGCTAATTTTTGTGTGTTAGGTAAAAAATGTTTTTTTAATATTTTTCTAACACATTTCACTACATTATTTTGTGTATAAATAACATTTCATTTTCCTTCCAAACTACAATTTTTTCTGGTTTTGCAGGGTGGGAACACTGGTTTAGTTGGTGGTTCAGTTCCAGTTTTTGACGAGATTATTCTCTCATCTCAGCTCATGAATAAGATTATAAATATAGATGAGGACACCGGGGCAACTGTTTGTCAGGTTAAACATGTATTTTTTATCTTAACTTTTTCACTCCCCCTTTTTTACATTTTCTCGGATTGAAGGTGACTGGTTTTATTTATTTATTTATTTATTTATTTATTTTTTTATAATAAACTTTAGCCCTTCCCTCTTTTACATATACATATTAATACATTTATATTTTAATCTATATAATAAAGCTCTTCGCTTATATATAATTATATATATGTAAGCTATAGCTGGACAAACGGCTAAACCAAAGTATCTGAATTTTTTAAGGGAACCATTGGTTACCCTGATAAGCTAAAAAAATTCATAATTTATTCCTTGAAAATATTTTTTTTTTCAAAACTTGATTATTATTTAATTCCACGGACAAAGCCGGGGACTTGAGTATATACACGTAGGCTGGAGTAGTGCTAGAGAACCTGGATACTGAGGTAGCTAAACATGGTTTAATGGTTCCTCTGGATCTAGGAGCCAAGGGATCATGTCATATTGGGGGCAATGTTTCAACTAATGCTGGAGGACTTAGACTACTCAGGTTCATAATTTATTAGCATGCATTGAAAAAAACTAAATAGACAAATCAATGTTTAGGATCCATTTTATTCTTGATGCGGATCCAGATTTACTGATGTGTTTGCAGAAGAAGATTTTTTAAATATCTTTATGCTAAAACTTGATGGCACATTAGTTTAAAAAATATCTTTTTTTCAACAGTTCAGATTTGGGCTTTGAGATTAAACAGTTTTTTTTACAGTTTTGGTTAATATTTTGCCCGTTGGATCCGGCTCCGAATCCAGGAGGCCAAAATGTTGCGGATCACACGGATCCGGATCCTAAGCACTTACACAAATATTTTCGCAGAAGAGACAGCTCATGGGGGGGGGGGAAGGTTCCGTGCTCTTCCCGGAAAAATTTAGAGCGCAAGAAGAGAGACCAGGCACCTTCTAATGCAACCCTTTAATTTTGAATTTTAAGAATAGATTAAAATTTGTTTTTGCCTTATTCACTCAAAATGAACATATTTAAAAAAAAATCCAAATCCTGCTTAAACATTTTCCACCTTACACCTTCCCCCCCCCCCCCCCCC
>NW_019396183.1:166694-240299 GCF_000591075.1 Eurytemora carolleeae
CCCCCCCCCACCGGAGAATATCGTAAGCAGCAGTGAATAACCAACAACCTATAATCAAGATTATATACATGTTAATTGGAACAATATTTTTAAAAAAGTAAGTTTTGTTAAATTTTGTTTTAATATTGCAGACAGGAGAAAAACGTTCCTAACATCCAGTGTTTTCTGTAAAAATCAAAATTCTAACATTATTTTTTTATGTATTCAAATAAATTTTAGATATTTCTTTCTGCTCTAGATATGGAAGCTTGCATGGATCAGTGTTAGGTGTAGAAGCTGTTCTAGCCAATGGAGAGGTATTTTTTCTGTTTTAAATGTTTAAAAATTTTTTCGGAGATTTATTATTTGAGTAACATATCAAATTCAAATATAGCAAAAAAAAATTTGCTGAAAAGTAATTATCTTCTGGTTATTTCTACTATCATCATTGCTTTTGTTATAGTAATTATTATTGCCATTGCTATTTTTTGCAATAGCTTTTAGCTATTGCTATAGTTATCATTATTACTATCATGTTTTCTATCATTATTATTAATAATAATAATATATGTTTATGTATATGAATAGGTTAAAGTTATTAAAATCGAGGTACTGAAATCAAATTGTATATTTATATAATTGTAGGTTATAGATTGTTTGACTACCCTTAAGAAGGATAATACTGGGTATGATCTAAAGCAGTTGTTTATTGGTTCGGAGGGAACTCTGGGCTTCATTACAAAGGTTATAATTAATCCACGGCAAATGAAAGGCAAGGAATTCCGTCTTTGCCACAAACTCTGATATTCTAATTCATTTATCTTTGAAACACGAGGCCGTAGATTCTAGTTTTTTCAAATAGAAAATTTGAGTTTGAAGCAAAGACTCCACTCATTTCATGCTATATTGAAATCTAGCCAATTCTACTTGAAGAGGTGAAGAGAAGAACAAAAAAGTTTTTAAATTTCTAATCTTCCACCAAAAAAAAGAGGATCCAAAAATTAGAGTGTGTGACAAGAATTCAGTCTTGAAATTTTCGCCTTTGGCAGGTGGGGTTTTTTTTACATAAAAAGTCATATTTAAAAAATGACACATAGCAAAAATTACACAGTCTTTATAAAATCGCATAGTGAAATTGATCAATGCTCTCTGTAATCTGTATGATGGAAGGTACAGGGTGTCCAAATAAACATGGGAATTCAGTGACGAATTGGATATCGTCTTTGTTATGAATTAGCATTATATATTATAATACCTTATTTCAAAAGCCATCTGTAAAGATGTGTCTACGATGAAGACGGACAAGTTTGTATACTGCAATGTTCTTGTTTTACTAAATATCAGACGAAACTCTTACAGATTACAGCTTTCTCAGTAGAAATCAAAGAAATATTTATAAAGACGATATCAAATTCGTCACTGAATTCTCATGTTTATTGGGACACCCTGTACCTTTTCAGAGTTCGATTATAAATTAAGGCGGGGGGAGGGCTGTCAGTGGCATGGTCTTAAACTGGGATTTTGTATTCTTGCATAATTAGAAATCAGAAAAAACTCGCAGCTGTTTCTAATCATATTTGCTCCAAAATAAGATAAAATAAATTGTTATATTTGGCCTGAAGAGTTGATCATTTTTAGATGGAATTCAAGGGCATTTTACTTTAACGCGGGTTTTTCTGCAAAAAACTACGTGTACGCAATTTTATCGCCTTTTGAGATGAAAATGTGCGATTATTTTCACGTAGATCGGGTGGTTATTTTTCTTAGTTGTACCATGGGACATTACCGCCTTTTGTTGTACCGCCTTTTGACCAACATTACCGACCTATGATTCCCCCAACAGAGGGAGGTTAGGTTACTTAACCCCCTTTGGACAGTTATATAAAATAACCACCCGTTCTGCGAAGTTTTCGGGAAAAATTCGCGCATTTTCATCTCAAAAGAATGGTAAAATTGTGTACAACTACTTTTTCGTATACAAAATTTATCTTGGAAACCCATGGTAAAGTAAAATTCCCTTAACTTCCTAATAAAGTAGTTGTAAATAATTATAACCTCCCTTTGTTGAGATAATCATAGATCGATAATGTTGGTTAAAAGATCGAAAAATTACTAATTAGTTTGACGAAATTCGATCACCTTTAGAAGTTAACTTAATTAATTTTGCTAAACAAAAATTATTATATTTTAGGTTGCCATCTCTTGTCCCACTCGACCAAAATCAATCAATCTTGCTTTACTAGGTTAGTCAGCATCGTTAATTGCCTAAATATACATATATTATTTGCAGCGCTCCCCTTTCCATACCACCAAACACTGTAGATTACTAGCTGAAGTGCCCGGCGTTGCCAGTAGAATTTTAGAAAAACTTCAGAAAAAATTTGCAATAAAACAAATTAGAATTTTTAATTTTTTTAGCCGGTATGTTACCTCCGGGGTACTCAAGGGTTCCCTAAAAAATCAGCCAATTTTTTTAAGCTATTATTATATAGATTGCACGATATATCTTCCCTTAGTTTAAATGGGAAACATAAAGAAATTGAGTTTTTGTCACAAACTCCAATTTGTAAATCCTTATCACAGTGATCCAGAGGTTTGCAAGCTTTGAAGCACATTTTTAATTTTGTTTCAAATTTATCTTAAAACTAAAGCTGAAAACAAGTATTTTAGTTTAGTTATAAAAATTGCATGTCTTTGACTTCAAAACGCAAACGTGAGTTATTGCAGTAAAATCAAAGCCCAATGCATTACGACACTTCACAATCGGCCCAGTCTTGAAAATGTATGCATTTTTTATAGTTTTCTGGATATCTCTGCTATATCTTTGCAACCCGATGTTGGATTGTCCTAACTATGAGTTCTGTTGGATCAATTATAAGTTAAACCTTAAAAAATAATCAAAGGTTTACACTTTTTTAAAGTTATTATTTTTATGAATTGGGTAAAGGTTTACAACATCAGGTTTTAAAGATTTAGGGATTAGAAAATTTGACTTAATACACATATTTGTCTATCAGCCCAGCTACCCTAACTCGAAAAAAAAGGGTGGAGCCGACTTAAAGCTACCCATGATATGTAATCAATTTCAAAACAGCATGCTTGATAAGTTTGCTTTTATTCCATTCTGCATAGTTTTTACCGTTTTTCAGAACTTTTGATCAAATCGTTTTGATATTTCGTTTTGATATTTCGTTCTGCTATTTTGTTTTGGTATTTCGTTTTGATATTTCGTTCTGATATGTCCTTTTAATATTTCCTTTTGATATTTCGTATTGATATTTCGTTTTGATATTTCGTTTTGATATTTCGTTTTGGTATTTCGTTTTGATAAAATTGTTTTGATATTTCGTTTTGATAAAATCGTTTTGATATTTCGTTTTGATATTTCGTTTTGATCAAATAGTTTTGATATTTCGTTTTTAAAAAAAAGTTTTGATATTTCGTCTTGATATTTCGTTTTGAGAAAATAGTTTTCATATTCTTTTTTTAGAAAATAGTTTTCATATTTCTTTTTGAAAAAGATGGTTTTGATATTTCGTTTAAAAAAAATTTTTTTTTGGTTAATAACCAAATTTGATAGTACAGCAAAATTATCAAAAATACAATTTTGAAATGCCATGTAAAGAGGAGTTTTAAAGTCACACACCTTAAATATCTAAAAACGAAACCTCATAACAAAGCGCATCTCTGGTCACACTTGAGTAAATTTCGTTTAATAGGAAAAGGTATTGAGTCGATGCCACGAACTCACATTTTCAAATTCCCATTCCCAATGTCTTTGCAACCTAACGGTGAAAACCTTTTATATTTTTTAATTTAGAATATATTCAATATAAAATCAATCATAGTCTCAAATATCTACGATCCACGAAATTGAGTTGCAAAGATATATTGTGTCACGGGTCATTAAATAATTCTAATGATGATTTTATACTCATTTCTCTCTCTTAATCTAGCTTGACAATAATCCCCTAATTCCTTTCAAAATGTCGTCTTCACCCCTAATAAACATTTTTATCCACTAAATCACTTATTCTCTTATAGTTTTATATACACGAATTTTATTCTATCTGTATCTTTATACTAAGCTCCAATATTTTGCTTATTAATTTCCAATACAGTGGTTCCCAAAAAGCATCTATTCCTTTAACCAACCTTCCCTATTACACCAACTCCCAATTTACCCAACCTTCTTATCATCCTAACATTCATTGAATCCCAATCCCAACTTCCTCTTCAGTTGATAGCCATTTCAATTCCCAATCTATTTTAATTACTCCCTGTCTAAATCATTCCGACTTCCTAATCCTCATCTTAATCCCAAATCTTCCAATCCCAAGTCTTCCACAGTCGATTTTAATCCCAATTCCCAACCTATTTTGCCTGTCCCAAACTGGTTCTTCAAACTATACCACTGAATGCAGACCCATCAAGTTTCAAATCATCATAATTTTAGAGTTTTAGGTCGTCTTTACCGTCTGCCGTGTGGAGCGGGAGGGGGGTTAGGTGAGTTAGGTATCTCTTCCGATGGCAATCTGAAGATTCCATTTTTGGGGTCTTTTCAGATTTTCTTCTCATTCTTAAAATAAAAATATATTTAATTTCAATTAAATACTTGGTTAATTTCAGCTGTTCCATCTTTTGAGGGCGTGATAACTGTGTTTAAGAACGCCAAGTGTAGCTTAGGAGAAATATTATCATCTTGTGAGTTTATGGACACTGCAGCCATGGAATGTGTGACAGGTCAGCTAAAAAGTCAATCGGTTAGTCGGGTAGCCAGTTTGTCAGTTTGTCAGTTTATCAGTTTTGCAGTTTGTCAGTTTTGCAGTTTGTCAGTTTGTCAGTTTGTCAGTTTGTCAGTTTGTCAGTTTGTCAATTTATCAGTTTGTCAGTTTTGCAGTTTGTCAGTTTGTCAGTTTGTCAGTTTGTCAGTTTGTCAGATTGTCAGTTTGTCAGTTTGTCAATTTATCAGTTTGTCAGTTTTGCAGTTTGTCAGTTTGTCAGTTTGTCAGTTTGTCAGTTTGTCAGTTTGTCAATTTATCAGTTTGTCAGTTTGTCAGTTTGTCAGTTTGTCAGTTTGTCAGTTTGTCAGTTTGTCAGATTGTCAGGTCAGTTTTTAGTTCATTCGGTTGCAAGTTTTTCAGTTTGTCAGTAAGTCAGTTTGTTAGTTGACCAGTTTGGGATTTTGTCAGTAAGACAGTTAGTCAGTTAGTCAGTTAGTCGGTTAGACAGTTATTCAGTTTGTCAGTTATTCAGTTAGTCAGTTAGTCAGTTAGTCAGTTAGTCAGTTTGCATTATTCATTAGTTTTTATGTCCGTTATTCCCCTATCCAGTTGTTAAGTTGGTCAATTAGACAGCCCACCATTTTACATCATTTTACAAAAATAGTATAACACATGTTATTACTAAAATGTTGTTTAGTTAATTGATTAGTTAATTAATCAACCTGTCAGCTAGTCAAACTGTAAATTATTCGTGTATTCAGATAATTTTTTATTTTTGATGTACAGTTTTATCAGCCAATTAGGATTTTATATAAAAATAAATAAAAATAAATAAACAACAAACTAACATAGTACAACTTCATTGAGATTTTATTTAGTCTTTTTTTATTTAGTCAATAGGCAGTTAGCCAATTAGTAAATTAGTTAATTAGTTAATTAAGGAGTTAGGTAAACTAAGATGTAGAAAAAGAGAAAACAAATCTTCATAAAAATTCCATTTTCTGCACAAAAATATATTTGTATCTAAATATAAATAAGTTATGGTTAATCTACTAAGGATCTACTGAGGATTGCCACAAGGCATTAAACATCATGAATAAGATACTAAAATACATTAAAATGTTTTAATTTGAAGCTGATTCTTTAAATACAGGGTGTCCCAATAAACATGGGAATTCAGTGACGAATTTGATATCGTCTTTTTAAATATTTCTTTGATTTAGTATAGTGATACCTACTGCGAAAGCTGTAATCTGTAAGAGTTTCGTCTGCTATGTTCACATTTTGTTTGTTTATGTTTTGACTGCATACGACCATCTTAGAGCAAGCTTATTATTATAAACCAGAAATATGATCATAGTTAAATTTCGATTTACGCACTTTAATTTTGTTGACGCGGTAATATTTAATTATTTCAATCTCAGTCGGTTCCGATACAACATATAACTGCTATTTATTTTGTAATTGGCAATACTGACCCAAAAAGGTAAAAAATAAAATCGGAAAGTTTTTTCCCCTTGCAACAGATGGTCTTGTCAGATTAGTTTTTAGGTTTCTGAATTTTTTTTTTTCAGAACCACCCCAAGATAGTTTTTGACGGTGCTAAGGATCCGGATCCGTTGGATCCACAAGTTTTTGGCTTCCTGGATCCGGACCCGCAACAAAATGCATTGGATTCTAAGCACTCGTTTTTGGACTACTTGCAATTTCTGTAACATAAATTGGTTTGAGTGCAAAATGAATATTAGTTTATTACGTGATAAATAGCTCTTTAAAGGTGAAAAATATAATTTCAGGGAAATTGATGCATTATATTATTAGAAAAATAAAATTATAATTTTTTCAAATAATTTTTTCATATCTAAATATTCATATATTTGTACATCTATAAATTCATATATTTATGTATTGTTAGAGACAAGCGGGAGCAACTCTAATCATGATGAGGAGAAACTAAACCAGTTCTTAGGTAAACAAACAAGTAAACAAATCAGAAAACCTGGTTTTTGATGAACTGTTAGTAAACAAATAAAAAACTCGTTTTTTTAAAAAACAAATCTGAAGCCAGTTTTTAACTAGTATAACAAGTAAACAAATCAAATCCTAGTTTCTAACTAGATTTAGAATAACAATAAACAAATCAGAAAACTAGTTCCTAGCTAGAACAATAAGTAAACAAATTTAAAAACCAGTTCCTAGCTAGAATAACAATTAAACAAATTATAAAACTAGTTTCTAGCTAGAATAAAAATTAAACAAATTATAAAAACTAGTTCCTAGCTAAACAAGTAAACAAATCAGAAAACTATTTTCTAGCATGAGCAACATGTAAACAAATCAGAAAACCGGTTTCTAACTATAACAACAAGTTAACAAATCAATAAGCTAGTTGTTAGCTAGGATAACAAGTAAACAAATCAAAACCCCAGTTTTTATCAGTGAATTTATCATATTTGATAGATTTTTATATTGATGTTCCATGTTCCCTTATATTTAGAGAACATGCTGGGAACAGGAACAGTAACAGATGGAACAGTGGCAGTTGTTCCATCCAAGCAGAGGGATATCTGGCAGCTTAGGTTCAAGAATCTTCCATAATTTAAACGTTTTTATCCTTAAAAAATTAAGCTCCTTGATTAGTTGTGATGAATTTAGTTCCACAGTTGAGAGATTGTTATTATAATTTGAGGATAATAATGTTTTTTCTAAGAGTGTTACTTCAATTGTTAACTACCTATAATTAGGAGATTTTTGTAAATTTATTAAATAAGTTGTCGCCATTCCATCGTCTTTGCAATCAGTGAAAATGATTGAGAATTTTCTTTTGATTAAATTAGTGGATAATAATGTTACCATATATTATCCATTTTTCAATTTTTATGAGCATTCATAAACCTTCCCTGGGGTCATGTTAATTGCCACAAAAAGTTTGGTCCCTATCAGGTTAGCAGTATGGACGTTTATTGGATACAAACAGACAGAAGAGCAAAATTTATATATAGACTGTAGATTGAGTAGCAGAATCCCTACTAATAGATGGCTATTGCTACATGTATGATACATTATAGGGAAAGAGTACCAGAATCCCTACTATTAGATGGATATTGCTTCAAGTATGATATATTACAGGGAAAGAGTACCAGAATCCCTACTATTAGATGGATATTGCTACAAGTATGATATATTGTAGGGATAGAGTTGCAGAATCCCTACTATTAGATGGAAATTGCTACAAGTATGATATATTATAGGGAAAGAGTAGCAGAATCCCTACTATTAGATGGATATTGCTATAAGAATGATAAATTGTAGGGATAGAGTTGCAGAATCCCTACTACCAGATGGATATTGCTACAAGTATGATATATTGTAGGGAAAGAGTAGCAGAATCCCTACTTTTAGATGGATATTGCTACAAGTATGATATATCCCTACCCCTCTCTGTATTCTACAATGCTGTGCTTGATATGCGCAAAAGACTGGGTAAGTTCATGTTTTATTAATACATATGTTTTGCAACTTGAGAGCAAGCCTCCAGAATGGATCAACCTCGTGATTATGCGCTCTTATTCAGCAATTACACACTTTAGAATCATGAAAAGAATCCTAAAAATGTTCTTTATATAATCCTAATATTTGAGAATGATAAATGTATAATTTTGATTCATAACTTAATGCATAAAGTGTGTTATTTGGCGGTCTGGGTTCTCCAACCTGGTGAGGCTTTCAGAGCTCTTTCCTGATATTCCTGATTACTTAATTCTGAAATTGATTATCTAAAAATTGATTTACTGAATGATTGATTGATTAAGGGGATAAAATGATCCGATGCCTGGGTTACGGTCATGTTGGGGATGGCAATCTTCACCTCAATGTTACTACAAAGGAGTACTCTAAGGTGCCAATTGGGTAGACTAGATGTCATATTAGTTTTAACAATAATGAATTCTCCTTCTTTTTCTCTCGGAGAAATGATTATTTTTAATAGTGGTTTATTTGTAGAAGTGACTTGCGGATTTATGCTGCAGAGATAGTAATGAACATTGTCAGAATTGAGCACTGTTTAAGGGTACCGGTGTGGACCGAAAATGCATATCTGTAAACGGAAGTTTAAACTACGTTGAAAGTTCCTTTAAATTCATAATTTCTATCGTCACAAATATCTTCTTTCGGGGATTTATTTATAAGATAATGATTTTTAAAGTAAAAGGGGGTGTATGGACAGGAATTAAAAAATGGACTTAAACTTTCTGTTCATTAATTTTCCCAAAAAGTTTTATGAAAAGGAATAAATTAGGTTTCTTGGGAACTTCTTAATAACTAATGCACACAGAAACCATATCCTTAGCAGATTATGCACAAGTTATTAATTGCCTCTGAATAAAATCAAATATTTTATTTTAAAAAACATACCATTTACAGTGATAACCAGAAAACTGTACTATAGGAAGACGTATATCTTTACAGTAAGTTATTAAATCGCTTATTAAGTGAAATGGGTCGACTTACATTGCACAATTGCTTGGCATCATGCTCATCGGACTGTTTAAAGTTATACCTTAGGTTTAAAAGTCGACTTCCTATTCCAGAGTGTTCTGGTTTTCACTGTATATAACTTGTCTTAAATCCTAAAAGTTAGCATTAATATTTTAACTTTGAAGTGTCCTTTGGCCTTGCAAATTCGCTTTTAATTTTTTGTTGTCGTTGGCATGGATGTTTTTAAGAGTCACAGTGCTAGTTTGACTAAATTCTGACAGATTTTCGCGCCAGAACTTTGTATTTCTTACTTAGAGTCTCAAAACCAAGCTAAGAGCATTCCCGTTGTTCTCCAAAGTTTCCCAATCAAAATTTAAAGTAAATTGGTCAAGGGGTTTCTGAGTTATGATCGGACATCCAAACAAACAAACAGAGATTACTACTTTGCTTTATATTTATAAATGTTTAGGAGGTTCATGATTTGATAGAACCCTTTCTCTACGAATGGACTGCTAACTACAGGTGGAATATGTAATTTATTAATTATAAAAAGAAATCATCAATTAGATCAGATTTTTATATTCTATTTAAATTACAATAGTATTTATTAAAGATAAAGAAGTGATTTAACAGACTAAAGATAAAGGAGTAATTTAACAGACTAAAGATCAAGGAGTAATTTAAAAGACTAAAGATAAAGGAGTAATTTATAGACTAAAGATAAAGGAGTAATTTAAGAGACTAAAGATAAAGGAGTAATTTAGCAGACTAAAGATCAAGGAGTAATTTAACAGACTGAAGATCAGTAAGTAATTTGACTGACTAAAGATCAGCAAGTAATTTGACTTACTAAAGATCAAGGAGTACTTTGACAGGCTAAAGATAAAAGAGTTGTTTAACAGACTGAAGATCAAGGAGTAATTTAACAGACTGAAGATAAAGGAGAAATTTTACAGACTAAACATCAAGGAGTAATTTAATAGACTAAAGATCAAGGAGTAATTTAACAGACTGAAGATGAAGAATGATTTAACAGACTAAATATAAAGGAGTAATTTACAGACTAAAGATCAAGGAGTAATTTAACAGACTAAAGATAAAGGAGTAATTTAACAGACTAAAGATAAAGGAGTAATTTAACAGACTAAAGATCAAGGAGTAATTTACAGACTAAAGATCAAGGAGTAATTTAATAGACTAAAGATAAAGGAGTAATTTAACAGAATAAAGATCAAGGAGTGATTTGAAATGAAACTAATAATGTGTAAAAAACTATATTTAGTAAAATTGATTGCTTGGGATAGGACTCTGGACTACTTGCCTTACATAAAGTTACAATAATGTTATTCTTTACAATTCCAGTTGTCCTCAATCCTCTTATGTTAGAGAAAGAGTTCTTCTAATTTTTCTTTATTCTTCTTTAAAAACGCGTAAGATATTGTCGTTTTTCTAGGTTTAAAAGTGTTTAATTGTGATAACTTCTTTATGTTTTCCTGTAGTTGAAATGTAAATAATGATTGAAAATAATCAGTTTTCAAATTAAAAACATTGATATCCAATTGATACTTGAGCAGGCAAAGCTTTTAAAGGTACTGTTGTGAACTTGGCAAAGTTGGCATTGGCAAATTTTCATGGAGGGTTACTTATAGTTACGCTTACATTCCCTTTAATTGTAAAATTTTAGGAAATTTTTTTAATTTAGGTAAGAGCTAAAGTGACGTTAGTATAATTTCAGAATAAATATTATCTTGCCTGATTCACATTTAAAATTGATTATTTTTAATTGTGGTTCTTTTAATAGTGACCTGCGGACTCATGCAGCAGAGACAATAAGGCAATTGACAAAACTTTACATTTTATTTTTCAAGATAGAAAAACGATGATATCTTTATGATTACTGATCAGATAAAGCTGTAAAGGGTACAGTTGTGAATCAGGCATGCAGCTCTGGGATTCGAAATGTTCTATAATCATAATGATATTAACAGTATTTTTGTTTAGAGGAAGTATCTCTGCTGAGCATGGTTTAGGGTTTAAGAAGAGAAACTATATAGGCATAGATAATTAATAATACAAATAGAACACTAGATGTCGTCTTTCAACAATTAATGGTTCACAATAACCCTGAGGCAGACGTTCAAAGCAGTTACGCTCATGCTGCATGGAATTACAAGACAGATAGAGAGCCTGTTCTACTCCGACTGCGCGTAACTCTTTTGGGTTTCTGCCTCTGGGTTATTGTGAACGAATAACCCCTAAATCTTGAAAAGACGACTATCAGTTTCCTATTTGTTATTTTAATTAATCTATATATAATAGGATTCTCTAAATCTCAGCCTGCTATACAACTCATGAAAAACATCAAACAGGAAACAATATTTTTTAGAAATTTAAGGTGCTTCGTGCCTTCTCTCTTGTCACATGTTTTGTTTGTACTTGATGGAAGACGATTTGAATTGGATGCATGAGCTTTTATCAGATATCCATACTTTCAAGGGACATTTTTTATAATTGTTGTAAGGATTATACTTGTATAAATAAGATTTACAAAGACTATCACAATTTCTTTAAAAAGACGACATGTCTCTCATAGAAATTATTCTCTTAATTTGAAAATATTGATTTTGTTAGGTTATGGATCCCAGATGTATTCTGAACCCCTACAAGGTTCTTCCAGATTGATAAAATATAAATTAATAAGTTTATTATTTGTTAATATGTACAGGGTAAAATATAAAGTAAATGGTTTACGCATTTTTAAGAGAAAGAAAAAATGGTTATTTGATTTACTCATAGGCTCTCTCTGTCTTGTAACCCTATGCCGACTTCGCAAAACTCCTCTAGGCTTCTGCCTCAGGGTTATTGTGAACGAGTTTCATCCAAATTTTGAAAAGACTACATATATTGTCCTATCGGCTATTTTACTTAATCTATATTAATCTATACTATAAACAATAAGACAAATAATTTAAACTTCACTTTAAACTAAAAACAATGAGAAATAGTATTGCTAGAAGAGCGGGGGAAGCCAGGCGGCCATAAGCCACAACATTATTACTTTCCATGCCGCATATTAGCTTTTTTGTCTTCCGGCGGCCATGAGCATTATTCGAAAGATGTGATACGTTTAAGAAATTTTAGAAGTTTATTATAGACTAGCTGAAGTGCCCGGCGTTGTCCGTGAAAAAAAAAATTTTAGGCTATTCGGTCCAGCCGTTTGTGACGAGTAATCAATTCCTCTATGGTGTTATGTCTTGTGTTCAGAGATCACAACTATTGAATAGAAAAATACATGGTTAAACTAGATACAAATAGTTAAACTACTTCTCTATTACAGTTTAGGCTTGCATTTTAAGGGAGTGACCGGCTGTAAGGTAGTTGAACTGTGTATGCAGTGTTGTGGAAAACTTCTTTCGGACTCATTTGAGACATATTAAACTTTTGAAACATCTGTAAATCCTGAGTTTGAGCGCAAATTCGACGTTCAAAACTCTCACTTTGGGGGTGGATACGTTTTCCGAATTAGTTTTTTTTATTATTAAATAATTAACAAAATTTGGCCCCGTTCAGATTAGCTGTTATATATATACTATGCTTTTAGGGCGCTTCGCGCCCATCTTCTATTTCAATTTTGAATATGTTCTCATTGTAACATTGAAAAACAAAGAAAAAAAAAATTTCGCGGATTTTATAAAAACAAATTGCGGATTTTAAATATTTTAAAATTTTTTACAAAATAAAAAACGCGTAAACACAAATTTTTGAAATTTTGACCATTCATAAACCTTCTCTGGGGTTCTGTCGTTTTGACGTTTATTGGATACAAACAAACAGACACCCAACCAAATTTATCTATAGATATAGAGAAAGTGAAGACGACTTTTCTATTTAATTACAAGCTATAAGTGAAAAAAAGTGTTAATTAACAACTTTTCTTTGTTTTCATGTTTATGTGTATTGATGCTGTTTAAAAACTTGATAGTCAAAAGTCGTCTTCATTGAATTAATATAAAGAGTCGTATATGATGTCCAATAGTTGATTATTCACAAAGAGTTAATACAAAATGCACTTTTCTGAATACGGTATTCCTTATATATAATTATACAGGGATATAAAACATTAAAACATTTGTGTTGTTATTTGATAAATTGGAATTTGGACAATTACATCTTGGAATATCGCTGTTTCAAAAAGATTTCATTTATCTATAAAGAAAACTGAATCTTTTTATCGTAGCAGAAAAGGGGAAGTAGTTATGTGAATTTTGTAGTTATGTAAAATTTAAAAAATTCCTTATTTGCATTGTTAAAACTATATGCACTTCTACGGGTTAACCCTAAATAAGCCATACATGGAAAGAATTCATCAAATGTTGTATTCTTCACTTTCTGATGCAGATATTTAGTTTTTTAATTAAATGATTATATGGAGCTCTTAAAACTGTTCCCGCATATTTATGGCTATTAATTTATTTTCGCATACTGAGATTTACGTCAAATAGTATAAAACCCATTGAAAAATTGTCAAAACGACATTTGATAAATTCTTTCGATTTAGGGTTTAACTGAAATACAATGAGGTTTTTAGTGCACATCGCGCCTTTTTTCCTGTAAATAATTTTAGCTTTTAACTCTTGCTCTGAAAGTCGGCCATTTTTAATAAATTTTCAAATTTTGGTGGATTTTTCTTTTCTTCTATATGTTTCCAGGATTTTTTTCTCCAAATTTGATGTTCCTTTAACAAACATGGACAGACTGACAAGTAAAGCATGTACAGAGGATGAAACAGGATATGGGACAAATTTATTTCTTATATCTACAGACGAGTACAATCTAGATGAATCTGGTTTAAATATCAATGAGAAGGTTTCCTGCAATGCTCATCTTAAACTCAGCGTAGCTGAGAACCCCATCTCCGTCCACATCCTGCTCACTCAACCACTTATCAACCTGGAGTAAACAAACTTAAAGGGACTGTAAGAATAATATTCAATGCAAAGATGGCAAGGCCTGATTCACAACCCTGTTTTTTTGCTTAACACTTTGTTTGTTTGTTTGATATAATTGTTTTAAAATATTGATATACAGTGTTACTCAGACAAAATAGACTGTAAAGACGCCTTGAAACTCTTGAAATATAACGATACAATGTTTGAATTAAGTCTCTTGCCTTGAGTGTCTTATTTGAAGATTTTTCAAAAAAGAGAAGCTTTTAGCAGCAGGGAATCATGAATATAAAGAAAGAGAGTACAAATTTCCGTACAATCACATCCTTTGTGGGTAACCTTGTAACTTTCTATAAGGATTGACAGAAAATATTAATTTTCTTTCAAATTTTTAATTTAAAATATTCGGTACTGTCAAGTAACGCATCAGCTGTGTTGAGTTCACAATATGTCTGTTGTGTTGTACGCATACCACGTTTTACAATAAGTGGTTTTCAAGAGATTTAAACACAGAGCTCTCGATTTGAACTGTCAAAGGTTTAAAGGGTACCGTTGTAAATCGGGCATTGCCCTTTTTGCACGGAGAGGTCACTTGAAATTACGCTTACATTCCCTTTAGATAAACAAACAAAATTATATGACTGAGGGTGTTTTTCCTTTTTTTGTCAAGGATTTAAATTTCGCGACATATGTTTTAATATTAAGAGAACTAAAAAGGTCATTTCTCAATTACTTGATCAACTTGCTATATTAGTAGTAGATCTTTAAATAAAACTATTTTCATTATCTGCGTTCAATTGTTACCCAGTTCATGAATATTTGTTCACTATGTGTAGGCAAAGCTTTACTCGTCAACTTTTCATTTTAATTTCTCCGTTACTTGATTTCACAAATATAGCTTTTAAAGCTCAAATTTTTCTCTTAAATTTCGAGTTTACTTCTAGTATATATCACTTTTATGCTGTAATTTATTTTATCTTATATTTTTAAATGCGAATTTTCTACTTTTTAAATTCCAAATGTTTCCGTTATGGTGGTTCACTAGCTTACCTCCTTAGTTGTGCTATGAAGTTTTACATACTTAATTCTTTAATTCCGAATTTCTCCCCTATAAGGGTTCACAAACTTACCTCTTTCATTCCAAATTTCTCCGCTATAAGGGTTCACAAACTTACCTCTTTCATTCCAAATTTCTCTCCTATAAGGGTTCACAAACTTACCTCTTTCATTCCAAATTTTTCCGCTATGAGGGTTAAACCCCTACCTCTTTAATTCCGACTTTCTCTGCTATGAGTGTTCCAAAACCTACTTGATAAATTCCGAATTTCTCCGCTTTAAGGGTTCAAAAACCTACTTTTTTAATTCCGAATTTCTCCGATATGAGGGTTCATAACTCTACCTGTTTAATTCCGAATTTCTCCGCCGTGAGGGTTCACAAACTTACCTCTTTAATTCCAAATTTCTCCGCTATGAGGGTTCACAAACTTACCTCTTTAATTCCGAATTTCTCCGCAATAAGATTACAAGCCCTTTTTGCTTCTCTTTTACTCAAAGAGCCACTTTTATCTCTGTCCACTATATCAAACACACGTCTGAAAAAAAATAAAACAAATTCTCTAGTTAGTAAATATTTAAAAAGATTCAATGCTTATTCAAGAGGACATATTTTGGCTCTAATACAGTTGTTTGTTCTTGTTCTTGAAGCTTTGTATTTTGGCAAAAATTTCTGTAAAATTATTACAAAATGTTTAAAATTAGCAAGAATCTCTTCTTACTCAATATTACTATGATATGACTGCCTTATAATATTTTATTATTCTCTTTTGTATCAAACAACTCTACAAATTAGGGAAGAAGACATTTAAAACTTTTCACCAACTGTCATGTTTCGTGGGACACCCTGTATGTACCTAATTTCCTCCTCGCTTATAGTATCCGCATCCTGGGTCTCCTTAGTCCAACCCAGGCTCTTCATATTGTCCATCATCAACTTTATAAACACATAAAATTAACTTTAAGAACACAAATCATCAACTTTATAAACACATATCATCAACTTTAAGAACACAAATCATCAACTTTAAGGACACAAATCATCAACTTTAAGAACACAAATCATCAACTTTAAGGACACAAATCATCAACTTGATAACCTTCCACAGCTAGAACTCTTGTATTGTGGATATCGAGATCAATGCATGATCTTGATCTTTTTGTTAATCTGCAGTGTCTAAATTTAAGCCTTAGTCTTTTACAGAAACTGCACAGCCAATCAGAACCAGGGAAACCCAGGGAGGAAACTCTCATTGGTTGGACCCCAGAAGGGATTTTGGGAAAAAAAACACAATAGTTCTCAGCCCAGGACTCTTTGTTCAACCTTCTTAAACAAAACTTCTACGAAATATTTTTCCCCATCGTCCAACAATATCAAAAAAAATTTAATGGATTTCCTAAATTAATATTTTTGAAGGCAAAATCGTTTACTCCTGACGACCAAAAACCGTCCTTGTGGTCATCTGAGGTCAAATTTGACTATTAGAGCTCCTTTGGATCAAACGTGTCCACGTTTCTTTGTCGCAAAAATGTAAATTTATATGTAACAACATATTACAGAAAACAGATTTCATAATTTTGTAATTTATTGAAAAGCTTGTTCTTCCTATAAGCAGAAAATTTGGTGTAAATGAAAAATTCAAACATTACAATTTATCGATCAAATTATATAATTACCTTAAATTCGTCAAAATCGATTGAACGATCATTTGAGGAATCCAGTTTGTTAAATATATCCTTGACCTAAACAAATTAATTATATATAAACTATAAACAAATCAATTACTTCTGCCTAAAGATAACTGCATAATTGATATATTTCCTGACAGTTTTGTAACTTTGTGACAAACTTTCCAGGAGTTATATTAAACATTCAAAAGTATTAACACTAAATTGTATTAATCCATAGGGCAAGGTACACAACAGTCAAATGGCTGAATTCCGCTGTTATTACAAATTGACTTAGTTGCCCAGAGTTCGGCTCTGTACCTCAAGATATCCGGAATTCCCGGTAACGAGAGTGCGTTTAAATCTTTCAAACACAAAAAGTGGATTAGTATCAAATTAACTGGATTTATCCCTATAAAGGTGGTTGAAATTATGAATTTATCTCTATAGACTCAGACATAAGACCTTACAGTAAATCTATGGGGTTGTTAATCGTTTTTTAATAGATCGAAAAAATTATAGTTTTTCGTTTCGTTTTTCATTTCTTCTTAAACCTATATTTTTTTAAATAAAAACGATGGGTCACAACGAACGAACTTTTAAAAGACGAAACAAAGATACAATTGTTTTCTAAAAATAAACATCATTTTTTTCATCGAGGAAAAAAAACTTAATTTTTGCAACATTTATCAGTTGTTTAAGAATGTCGTCTGACATGGTTTTTTTAGAAAGGGAAATTACCTTAATTTTTCTGACCTAAGATTTTCTGATCTTAGGGTATTCCGACCAAAAATGTATTTTATCGTTAATGAAAGGTCGTTGTTAACGGTCGGTACAGATCGAAAAAACATCGTTAAATCGAGGAAATAAAACAAAACAAAAATAATTTTTCGTTTATCAATAAAGAAAAAAATAGCAAAACATCCTTGTTTATAATTTTAAAAAAGTGATTATTTAATCGGCTGTAATTTCTTGCACGCGCATTTAAGCTGCAGGAAAATATGAAAAGATTATCGATAAAGGTAGAAAAATTATAATCTTCCACACTATTGATCAGATTAAGGCTTCAAGGGACAAGGGTACAGTTAAGTTATTGCCATCTTTGCAAGGGAATTCCTTTAAGGAAATACCTCCTCTGCATCAATATCTCCTGACACTGCTTTCAGGAAATCCAGGAGTTCTTTCTGGGATATAGTTCCGCTTCCATCACAGTCCATTGTACGGAATATTTCCTAATTATTTCAGAATAACATTTTTGCAATGTCGATGAGTAACCTTTTAAATTCTGTTATCACAGGGCATTAGTTTGAACGAAAGTAAGGATCGAAGGAATACATTGTGCAGAATATTTCCTAATTATTTCAGAATAAGATTTGTACACATTGTGCGAAATATTTCCTAATTATTGTAGGATAAAATTTGTATACATTGTGCGGAATATTTCCTAATTATTACAGAATAAGATTTGTATATACATTGTGCAGAATATTTCCTAATTATTTCAGAATAAGATTTGCATACATTGTGCAGAATATTTCCTAATTATTTCAGTATAATATTTGTGTACATTGTGCGGAATATTTCCTAATTATTGTAGGATAAGATTTGTATATATTGTGCGGAATATTTTATGATTATTTTAGGGTAAAGATTTTTTCCATCAGAAATGTTAAGACCCCAAAAAGGAAACTCGGGAGAAACGATATACTCTTTTTAAAATTTCGGGCATAGAGAAAGCCAATCATAAGAGTTATGGTCTCTCATATATGATTGGCTAGGTAAGCGATGTAGTAAAAACTCTGGTCATGGCGGGATGTTTGATCCTTAAAAAGTAATTTCAGGATTAAATCTGAATAAACTGAAAACTACAGCTTTGTTTCGCACAAATGAAAGAAAAACAAATCTATTTACTTACATATTGTAAATTTAAAACATTTTTGTTCTTCTCAATAGCTCTTTTATTTAATTTTGAGAGAATTTATCACACCTAATATTTCCCTGTTGCAGGGCGAAAAAGTTACTTTATCGCCCTACAACAGGGGGAAAAAGTAACTTTATCAAATTTTGATGGAATTTATCACACCTAATATTTCCCGGTTACTTTATCGCCCTACAACAGGGGGAAAAAGTAACTTTTTAAAATTTTGATGGAATTTATCACACCTAATATTTCCCGGTTACTTTATCGCCCTACAACAGGGGAAAAAAGTAACTTTTTTAAATTTTGATGGATTTATCACACCTAATATTTCCCGTTGTAGGGTGATTAAGTGACTTAATCGCCCTAAAACAGGGCGAAAAAGTAACGTTTTCACCCTACTATTAAAATTTCAAATTTCATTCATATAATTTGTCTCATTGTAGGGTGATAAAGTTACTTAATCACCCTACAATAGGGTGATTAAGTAACTTTATCGACCTGCTTTTAAACAATTTTAGTAAAACTGAATAAAACTATATATGTTATTAAAACTATTATTAAACTGTTATAAAATCTTTAAAAAACTAGAAAAAATTAAAATTTCGGCAAAAACTTTTTTGCACTTAATAATACCCATGCATTACAATGACATAAATAGATATAATACGAGGAGTCGTGATAAAAGAAATACATTTAAGATTTCAATCTTACGGTCAACTGTTACCTTCAGATCCATAGTATCAGTATCATCAACCATGATTTCTTTCAATTTCTGAAATCAGAAATAAAATTTTGTCAAGTTTGTCAATTAATAAACTTAACTTAAAGATAAATCGAAAAAATTGAGAAAATTCACAAAACTTTCAAAAAATTTGAAATTTCTGACAATAAATGCTTTGAAAATTTGAAAGAGTATTTTTAGCTCTTAAAATCTTAGGTTTGTTGTTTTAATACTTCCAAAAAATTTGGTTGAGTGAGTGTATGTTGAGTAAAATGAAAAGTCCTGAATGGGTAGATTGCTGTGAGTAACTGAATATAATAAATCTATAAACTTGTATGTTGAGTAAAATGAAAAGTCCTGAATGGGTAGATTGCTGTGAGTAACTGAATATAATAAATCTATAAACTTGTATGTTGAGTAAAATGAAAAGTCCTGAATGGGTAGATTGTTGTGAGTAACTGAATATAATAAATCTATAAACTTGTATGTTTAGTAAAATGAAAAGTCCTGAATGGGTAGATTGTTGTGAGTAACTGAATATAATAAATTTATAAAGTTGTATGTTGAGTAAAATTAAAAGTCCTGAATGGGTAGATTGCTGTGAGTAAATGAATATAATAAATCTATAAACTTGTATGTTGAGTAAAATGAAAAGTCCTGAATGAGTAGATTGCTGTAAGTAACTGAATATAATAAATTTATAAACTATTCTAGAACTCTAAGGTTAGAGATGACAGTTGGTAGAGTAGGGAAGGTTAGAGATGACAGTTGGTAGAGTAGGGAAGGTTAGAGATGGCAGTTGGTAGGGTAGGGAAGGTAAACTGAATTGGTTGACACACACGCAATCAAAGTAATTTACATTAAAAAATCATCAAGACATTAACATTAAACAATCATTCATACTTTCCTTTAGTCTTCATTGAACAACAACAATAAATAAATAAATATAGGATATAATGATGAATTAGTTCATATAGTACAGTGTTTTCAGTGCTTTAAGGATGGTACGTGTATCTTTAAACCTATGCAAAACCGCTATACTCCACTTCTGACCTACGTCAAATCCGCTATACTACACATCCGACCTACTAGCACGTGGTTTTACAGCTGCTGATGGACTTGTAGCCGTAGCACCTGGCCCCCTAGCCTGTCCTAGCCGCGGCGCTCGGGCCCCTAGCCTGTCCTAGCCGCAGCGCTCGGCCCAGAAATTGTCTTAACCTAACCTAGCCCTCAAATAATACAAAAATCAACAGTTGGCGTAGGTCCGATATTGCAGTAGGTCAGAAAGTTAGTAGTTCAGAAGTTTACGGGGGGGATATTTCGTAAAGACGTTGTAACATTACCCAGGATATCAAATAGAAATTAAATGAATGTGTAAATTAACAAAAGATCGTGATCAATGCCATATCTTGATATCAACAATTCAACAATGCCAAGCTCAGATCAGGGTAAGGTTGAGATAAATACAAAGTCACGCAAGGCTGCCAAGGGAAGGGGGGGGGGGTCCAAATATTTAAAAAGGACAGATAAACCATGAAAGTTCCAAGGTATTGAAAATAGAAAAGTTAGATAAAAACAGGAAATGATAGCAATCTTCATAATAATTATTCACATAGATTCAGACTGCTATGAAAAGTTTCATCCATTTTTAGGACTGGGTCTATTTTAAAGTGTCTTACCGCCTTGACCTTTGGTTTTACCTCTAGCTGAATTACACTTTTTTGTAGCCCTAAACATGTACATTTTAAAAATGTAAAGCACTTGTTTTTAGCTTTTCTTTTTAAGAAGTTGTTGACAAAATTATGAACGATTTTAGCTTGAATATATATATTAAGTTATCAATCTTCAGGATATATTGACGGTCAAAATTAAACAATTTTCCCTGGAAAAAACTGTTATTTGTTTTTAAAAAGCTGCATTAATAATGATCAAAACTCGAATTATTTTGATTTTAATCTATTTTTTTATTGTTCAAAAATGTGTTTTTCTCAGTTTTGAGTATCGGATATTGATGACATCAGAGCTCTGTATTGGAAATCTTCATTTCTGATTTTAGGTGAGATAGATAGATAGATAAAGATAAAAATGTTAAGGAAAATAACCTGCAGGGTGTCCCACGAAACATGATATGAATGTTTTCTTCCACAATTTGCGAAGTTGTTTAATACCAAAGACAAAAATAAAAATATTATACAGGAGTCATATATTATAGTAAAATTAATTTCAAAGTAAAATATATTTGAGCAAAAGATTTTTTAACGAAAGAAAATGCAAACAGCCTTCAATATCTAATGCAATTTATGGAAGACGACATTCAAAACTATTTATCAACTGTAATGACACCCTGTATAAAATGTATGTGGTATTTATTTGCAACCCTTTTCTTCACCATTGAACTGTGAAACTTAAAGACGACTGTTAGGCTCAAATTTTGTCTAAAAATATATTTTGAAGACCATAAAATACCGTAATTGCTCGGTTGACACAAAACCATTTCACATGATAAATTGGGTTTTAAGCATCTCGTAAAATTGTTTGCTTTATAAACGCCTCAGATAATCAAGATTGCTTGAATATTGTTTTCCTCTTCTCTACCGTGGGTTTCATTCCTTGTCTTTAAACATGCAAATTCACCGAATTCTGGTTTTAAAATGCATGTCTGAGAACTTTAATGAAGATTTCAAATATCTTTTGCGCTCTATAAAGTGAATAAACCTTTGTGTTTGTAAACATGAAAATGAGAGATGATTGTCGTGTTCGTTCTTTCTTTTCAATAAAAAATGTCTCCAAGAATTCCGTAAGAACTGATATATTTTCTAGATATGTATAATGCACATTTTTAGAATCAATTTATTTTCAATATCAAAAGAAAGAAAGAAGTCAACAATCACTGCACAGTTTTCTAGATACCACTGTATTAATGATTGCATGGTCGGTTAGACACTGAAGACCCAGTCAAGTGGGAATCCCAGGACACTATTGATAGGTTATTGATGTAACAAAACTTTTAAGGGATTAGGGAAAATAATAGAAAACTGGCAGATTAATACTAAACAGGAAGAAAAGGTTAAAGTAGTCTCAATATAAAATAAAAAATATTTTTTGCATTGAACTAACTTAACTCACATCGTCAACTACATTGTTAACTCCAAGGTCACCTCCGTGGTCAACTCCATGGTCAACTCCATGGTCAACTCTATGGTCAACTCCATGGTCACCTCCATGGTCAACTCCATGGTCACCTCCATGGCCAACTCCATATTCACCTCCATGGTCAACTCCATGGTCAACTTCATGGTCAACTCCTTCATGAGATTTAAGCAAATGAGCGTTTGTTAAGTTTTTAATTTTTGTTACGTTTTACGTTTCATAAGGTTTTGAAAAATGAAAGATAAGTTTCCGGAAAGCTAAAAGAGATAAAGTTAATAAGTTAAAGGTGAAAATAAATGGTGTTTCAATGTTTTCATATTTCTTAAAAAATCAGGGCAAAACATTTAGACACCATCATAATACACAAAAAATTTTCTCTAAATCAATTTTATTATTATTACTATTGTAAAACTATACTTTTCAAATATAAGAATTTTAATTATCTTGCTTCATTTTGACAGTTTTAATCACAGTTATGGTTTCCGCGAACGAAAACTTTCGAGATTTTGCGAGATAAAAAATTTGCAAAAGAAAGCGAAGGCGATGCGAATTTTTGTGGAAAGAAAATATGCGATAATTTATCGAAAAGAGGCAAATTTTCGCAACACAAAAAGTGCAAAATTTTCGCTTTTTTTCTTAAAATATTTTTTTGCTATACAGATTTACGCGAAAATTCGTAAAAATAGCAACATTTTTCGCGTTTTTCTCTATAAATGGAATGCAAAAAATGCGAAATTTTCGCGAACCGATTTTCCCATTTTGCAGGAAACCCTTATCACAGTTTATTTAAATACCCAGATACTAGATATAGGATCAGTTTGGAAAATGTTAAATGATTTTCTCCAAACCAAATCTTCTTCTTTCTTCAGCCTTTCTTCCTTTTCTCTTCCATCTTCTTCTTTAATTTCATCTATTTCTGTTTCATCTTGATATTCTGTGTTTCTTATGTTATCCACAACATTATCTTTATCTTTTCTTTTCTTTCCAGATTCTTTCCTTCTTTCTTCTGTTTTCTTATTTTCTATTTTATCTTCTGTATTCAATCTTGCTTCTAGATTATCTATGCCTTCTCGTTTTCTTTCTTCTGATCTTTCTCTTTCTTGGCCTAAACTATCTTCTAGTTCTTCTCCTTCTGCTTTTTCTTCTTCTTCTTCTTCTTCTTTTGGGAACCTTCTTAATCTTCTACTTTCATCATAATATTCATTCAAACAAGAAGAACAAAATACATATTTTGTCAAACAATTTTTAGTTGTTCTAAAGTTTAAAAAAATATTTATTTAGGGTTACTCAAAAAGATTATTAAGTACAATCGGTGGCAACAGAGAAATTGACCAATTATACACGACGTCACAAGTGTCAAATATAACAAGAAAAACGAAATTTTCTCACATTAGTTGACATGTTTTCCAAAATTAAATAAAAAGGTGTAAAAACAAAAAATAAAGAACACATAAAATTGAATTTATTTTTCTGTAAGATAAGCACTTTATTCTAAATCACTATAATTAATAATTTTGTCGGACACAAAAACTGAATTGACACTTGTGACGTCAGAATACAGATGTACTGAGAGTGTACAAACTCTACGTACTATTGTACTAGAATCTATTTAAGGTTAGCTACTAAGGGTCAGAGTGCAATGAAGACTTAAAACTCATAAAAATGACAATCCTAAGGTTAAGTTAGGTATTCGGCCTTAAATATAGCTTTTAAATGGTTTATAACACGATTTGGCCAAGGCCCAAGAAAGAAACAATTTTGCAGTCTCAGGAAATCATGAATATTAAGAAACAGAAAGAAAAATTTCCGTAAAGTCGTCTTCGAAGTCTCCTTCTTTGTGAGTAATCCTGTATATTAAATGATTGTCTTATTTGTAACTTAAAAAACATCTTTTAATGGGAATTTATCAGGTTTTTAATTAAACAATTAATTAACCAAAACATTAGTTGGTTTGATTTCTCAATTGTACGATACATTATAGTTAGCTAATCAAATTATCTTCTCACTTGCTTCTTCATCGATTATCTGATTTAATTACTCAATTGTCTAATTAATTAATTTGCCATCAAATTTCTTTTAAATTACTTAAATGTTTAATTGAGTTTTAGGCTGATTATTAATCAATAGTTAATTGTAATTACAGATTACTAATTGTGAAGATAATTGTTTAGTCTAGCTATATAATTAATAATCATTGATAAACTGATTTATTGATTATTTATTTGAAAACGTGATTGATTGGTTGATTAATAGATAAATTGATTGATTGATGAATTGTTGATTGGTTGATTAATTAAATATATTCCTTTGTTTCTCTTCTTGTTTCCATCTATTCTCCATATCCTCCACACTGTAACTTCTGGTCAATTTATCATTCGGTATATATATTTTCTACTTTTTTAACCAAGAGGAGTTGAATCTTTGAAGAAAATTAAAATGTTTTATATATCCCTATATCTTTAAAACCTGATTTTTTAAATCTGTTATATTTCAAATTTAAATTATTTGATCGAACAGATTTCATTGTTTGAAATTTCTAAGGTCTAAGACATTGGATTGCAAAGATTTAGAGATTATAAAATTAAAATTTTTTACAATTTTCAAAAAGGGTAGTGTTGAAAAATTCCTGCATGGTGTATTCGCAGAATAATTATCATAATAAATAATAAATTTCCGGAAATCAACACTGCTAAAGAGAGTCAAACGACGATTAATTCCTTATTTTAAAGGGTACCGTTGTAAATTGGACATGTCACATCTTAACTAGAGAGTCAAAATGAAGTTAACAGAGTCCCTTTCATTAATGTAGATTTTGGGTTGAAAAAATGTTTTAAATGTAAAAAAAAAATTTTGGAACGAAAAATTTGTTTAAAGGGAGTGTTCGCGAAAAATGAAGGAGGGTGTAGGCTATAACGTCAAAAATATACGATGGTGATTGCTTCTTACTTCTATTGTTACGTCTTATAAGTAGAAAATGGTTAAATACAACTTTGTGAATTTGTATGAACGCTACGTTCTTCAGTATAAGTCGTGTTTAACCATTTTCTACTTATAGACGCAACAGATAAAAGTAAGATTAGTAGCAATCACCATCGAATATTTTCCGACGTTAGCCTAAAAGGGGTATTTTCGCAAACACTGTCTTTAAATGTAAATAAAACAAATAAGACCTCTTCCCAATTAAAAGATAAATGATTTTATGAAACTATTGTGTACATTATTACTCATGCTCACTTCATGGTAAATAGACATAAGCTATAAAGTAATCAACGTGCTATAAAGTAATCAATGTGCTATAAAGTAATCAACGTGCTGAAAATTAATCAACGTGCTATAAAGTAATCAACGTTCTATAAAGTAATCAACGTCCTTAAGTAATCAACGTGCTATAAAGTAATCAACGTGCTATAAGTAATCAACGTGCTATAAAGTAATCAACGTGCTATAAGTTTTCAACGTGCTATAAAGTAATCAACGTGTTAAAAAGTAATCAACATGCTATAAAGTAATCAACGTGTTTTAAATTAATCATCATGCTATAAAGTAATCAACGTGCTATACAGTAATCAACGATCTATAAGTAATCAACGTGCTATAATGTTAAATTAGCTGTACATCAGCTGTATATTATAATGTTAATGGACGAAGCAATAAATTTGAATTTTAAAAAAATTGAAATTAACAATTTTTTATTTCTTTATTGTTAAAAAGATTATTATATCGAGAAAGACCAGTACACAAGAATTTCATGAAATAGTTTTTTGGATTCTCTACAAAGTAACTTGCGCATTTCTGCTGCAGGTAAACATATAGGAATTATCAGAAATAACAAATTATGACAATATTTGCAAATAAAGTGAAAATCGAGAATATTTCGCCTTTTATAAATATACATGGATTGACTAACTTTGGATAAATTCGCTTTTTTTTTAAAAATACAATCTTGATACAGGAGCTAATTGTTTAGAAGATAAAAAAAGGAAAAGAGGTTGGTTTCTTATTTATAATTTCAATGATTTAATTCCTTTCTCTGACTAAGAACGTTCTCGAAATTCTGATCCAATCCCAGACTCGCGAGCCAAGCGAGCCCTCGCTTCGGTATAGGCTAAACAAACATAACCTTTAGATTAGTAAAATAGAAAATAGATAATCTAGTTGTGAACAAACTTTAAAAAATCAAGAACAATAAATAACTTTTCCAAAAAATAACCTAAAAATAATTTATTTGAAAAGTTGTTTTCAAATGAATGTGAAAACATGTGTCACATGTTAATATTTGTTAAAAGCAAAATAAACATTTTTCAATTTTTTTTCTGAGAGTACTTTTTGAACTTTTTTAAAAGCCTTCTTTGGATCCTAACCATGAAAGTTAGAGTTCTATTTTTTAAATGAGCTGGCCATAAAAAGTTGGACTAGAGACATGTATCACACTCCCCTATTTCAACTCTAAGGGCAAAATCATGGGGGTGGGGGGTTGGAAAACACCCCCCCCCACCAATCTTTATTCGACAAAAATATTCAAATCACAAAAGGGTTGTGTTAAGTTGTAAATTGTAAAAATCTTTGAAATTTTATGGGCAACGCTCTGCTCTTCGGCCAAAATCACGATTTAATGCCAAGAGCGGGTAAACGACTGGAGGTAACTATGACTATTAATAATAGTATAAACCTAAACAATGCCGGACTCTCCAACTATAAAATAATAATACTTAAATTTACCTGTTATCCAGGGTAAGTTCTAAGCTTGCAGCTGAGATGGTTCCAGTAGAGTTATATTTTCTCCTGGAGCTGCTGGTGCTGCATCCTCCAGACATGGTTTTGCTGGAGGCAGTTTAGGAGTAAAAATAAGAATCTTAAGGGGAAAGAAATTATAAGTCTTTGCCACAAACTCTGATTTTCTAATTTTTATATCTGTGTAACCAATGTTGTAGACCTTTGCTAATTAGAGATATTTTAAACTATGTGTTCTGTTAGGTTAAACAATCTAAGTTGGAAAAATCATGTTGCAAAGATATTGGGATTAGAAAATTTGGATTTGTGGCATTTGGATTTAAGAAAAGCCAGTACAGAAATTGAACACTAACCTCAAGATCTAATTTTCTAACCCCCGTACGTCTTTGACACTCAATGATGTATACTTAATGACAGTTTATATCTGGAAGATTTCATGGGTCAAAATATTAGGTTAAGATTCTCTACATCAGTTTTGATTAAAAATATTGAAATTACCATGATTAAAAACAAATATCTTTTATCCCATTCTGAGCAACATTATCAACCTTGCTCATCCCGAATCTTCACGTTTTTGCCCAAGGGCGAGAAAGTGATGAATTTCAAATTTCAAATTTGTGTATTTACAAGATTAATGTAGCATCTGCATGGACAATTGACCTTTTCTCGTGTTTTCTCGACTTTTTTGATGATATTTCATCCCTTCCTTACGCGTGCTCGTGATGATCATTAAAGAAATGATTTTTCATCCCTTCCTTACGCTCGTAATAAAATATCATCAAAAAAGTTGGCAGTTCTCCCATGGTAAATTCTTGCTAATAGTAAATAAATAGTTAAACCATCGGCATCAACTCAAAAACCATACAGACAAAGGAATACATCTTTTGATTAAAGGTATTGAGTCTTTGTCACAAACTCAAATCTTTGCTACCTGATGGTGTAAACCTTTAAAATTTCAAACTTAGATTATTTGGTCTATGAGAATATAAAGGGATTGGAAAATCAAAGTTGGTGGCAAAGTCTCAATGAGTCAATTCCTTTGTGAAGTTTTTCAAAAAATTTAAACAAAAAAATAAAATAAAACTATTTTATTCCTAACTTACTCCTTAGATATGACAGTGGCTTTATTAGAGATATATCTCCTAGAGTACCCAGGAGATCTACTACACAGTATTCTAGTTATATAGATAACATTAATTATACTTATTAGAGATATATCTCCTAGAGTACCCAGGAGATCTACTACACAGTATTCTAGATTATATAGATAACATTATTTATACTTATTACTTATTATCAATTATAAAAATCTAAATTTATCTATTTTTCATGATTATTTTAGAGAAAACAGAATAAAATAAAGAGTATTTTGTTTTAAAAATTTTCCGTCATTTATTATTGGTAAGATTATCGCGAGCGCCATTTTTTTTCTGAAAGGAATTAAGTCTTTGTCACAAACTCCATGATTTCGTAACTTCTATATCTTTGCAACCTGATGTAGTAGACATTATATATTTAAAACTTTGAATTCTGTTAGATCACAGAATCTAAGCTTAAAATATGAAAGATTAACACCATTAAGTTAAAAATTTATGGGAATTATAAAATTTGAGTTTGAGGCAAAGACTCAATTCCTTACCGAAAAAAATGGCAATCACGATAATCTTGCAAATTATAAACTTTTCGTTACAAGTTTTTTTTGACAAAATAAATTTGTCTTGTATTGTGGTTTAAACATGATTCTCAGGGTTGTTCATTGATGTATTACAGCATTTATTGTTGATAGAATTCCCATAATTAACTTGAATAAAGAAAATCATTTAAAGAAGCAACATCAACATTTGGTCAGATTTCTCAAGATTTCTTATTCAATATTCATTCATGGATAGCAAGTATCGACCCCGAGAGCCCCTCCCCCCTCCCTCTCATCAGAAATATCCCTAAAATTGCGCCCTATTCTTTATTTTACATTTAAATACTAAGATCGCGGAAGGATTACTCAAATACACAATAACTTACTTAATTTAACCCTATTTAGCCTGACGTCTGGTTCACTGAAAAGCTGCCTGGTGGGGGGTTATATTGACCCCCCCCCCTCTATTTTCTAATTGTAATACAAATCTATTACATTTAATACGTTTCTGGGCTTTACTTTAATAATCTGCAAAAAATGGCAAATTTGCAAAAATCCAAATATTGATTACGAAATCTAGTTTTTAAGCAAAAAATTTGCAAAAAATGCTCAAATTGCAACAAATTATACATTTTTGAAAAGCCCTTGACCCAGCAATTCAAATGTGCAAGAACATTTGCAAATTTTTAAAACCTAAACGTGTGTTCAAGAAAAACTGAAAATGTGCAAATTCCCTTTGAATGCCTCTATGTAAAAATATGAGCAAAATTTCTTCGCAAAAATTGAACAATCTGCTTGTTTTAATTACAGGGTTTCCAAAGAGCTATAAAAAGTTGAAATCCAATGACTTGAAGTAGGTCTTGCCTGTGGACTTTTAGCCTTATGTAAGGGGCGTGCTAGTTATAAAAGCCAGAAAATTTGAGCTTCCTGGCTCAAAAACTTTTTGAGTTATCGCAAAAACCGATAGGTGGGGGTCAATTTGACATTTTAGTAAAAATGGACTGACAACGTATTCGCAGGCGACACTTTAAATCTATTGCTAAGTAAAAAAGATGAAGTTATCCCTCTTTTTCCAAACATAAAATTTTAACCATTGCCCTGTGTGGAGGGAAAAAAATTAAATCTTAGAATTCAAATCCTTTCTAAATAAAAACGTTTAAAGGGTGAATCGGACCACTCTAAATATGGAATGTCACTAAATCTTACATCTGCATCTGCCATCCCTTTAAGTGATTCATATTGTAATTTAAGGTAACTTCCTATAGAACTATATTTGGATCCCCCCCATGATCTCATATGTATCACATGGTTATTATTAGTCATGTGGCCGCAATGCCTGACCCCCTAGCCTGTCCTAGCCGCAGCGCTCTGCCCATAACCGGACCTAGCCGCAGCGCTCAGCCCAGACTCAACCTAAGCTAATCCAATAATAATAGAAAATATCTTTAAATTATATCCATGGGATACATATGAGATCCATGTACAAAATTGATAGGACAGACCCGTATTTTAATCATTAAAACTGCAAAATTAGAATTTTAAAGCAACCTGAAAAAGTTGGTGAAGCATTGGCAAGGATTGGAGCTAACTCCGGAATCTTCAGTAGAGTCGGTTTCTTCAGAACTAATATTGTTCATGGAAGACGACTTTCCTCCTGAACTCCGTGACACTTTTGTTTTATCTATTGTATCACTTGAGCTAGGAATGTTATCTCCAATATTCACTTCCGGAATGGTATTACTTCCTGGCACTATGGGTGTACTTGCAGAACTGAGAAAAGGTGTTCTGCAAGGAGCTGTTACCTCTCCACACATATTTTTGAGAATATCCTGCCTTGTTAATAAACCAGAGAGTTGTCTGTTTTTATCTAAATTTCTTGCGTTCTTTTGCTTTTTATTCTCATCAATATTGTTTTCCTCCTTTCGCCATCTTTCTTTACTTTCTGTGTTTTGTCTTCTTCCTTTCTTTTTATACACTTCCTTTCCTCTTAGAGGTCTTTCTTCTTTACCGCCAATTTTTTCTAGCTCATTCAATATTTTTTTCATCAATTCAGTTCTCATATTTTCTTTTTTCCCTTTTTCTTTTTTAAGTGCTCTTTTGATCTCCTCTGGTTTACAATTAACTTATCATTCTTGTTCTCCAAAATTTAAATATAAATTTACAACCATTCCTCTCATCTTTCTAAGAATCACAGAAAATGGTTCATGCAATAATTCACTTGTTTATCAAGTTTAAACTAAAGAATGAATTATTGTAAAAAATAAAAAAATTCTGGTATTTCAAAGTTGTTAAATTTGTTTAAAGGATCTCTTTTTAAAATATGATTTAACTTTTATTTGAGGTTTACAGTATGATGCTTACTAGTCATCACAAAAAAATGTTTGGTTCACTGAATCTGGAAAAATGTAAACATTTCACAATCTGAAAAATGCAAAATCATATTTCTTTTTTAAATATTTTAAAAGGAGTAATTGTTTCCTTTGGACAGGTTGGGAGAAATCTGAGATATTACATGGGCGGCCTGAAATAGAATGAATTAAATTGATTTTAATTGAATTTATAGATTTTAAGTTTTTTATTATAAACCCAGAATCTGAATTTAATGAATTTGAGCCGCGTTTTAAATCCGCCAAAAACCGGTTTCAATTGAGCGCCGTCTTGAATCTTGAAACATTGTATGCAATTTTAAGTGGAACTAATAATATTTGAGCCACGTCTCAAATTTAAGCCGCAGCTCAAATTCATTAAATTCGGCCTCAAGTTTGCAGCTGGTTGTAACTTGTACAGCATATTACGTTCAAAGTAAAAACTAATGAAAAAACAACACAGCTCTTTTCTCAATAAAACCAATGATATTCTATAAAGTATAAACTGCTTGATAAAATAAACAAAGTTTACATCATAATCTGGCTGTAAACATAGAGATTAGAAAGTAGACGTTACTTGCTTGAGTTCCTTTTAAACCTAGAGTATGTCTCTATCATAGATTAATAACAATACAGATACATAGAATACTAGAGGTCGTCTTTTCAAGATTTAGGGGGTGTTCGTTCACAATAACGGAGTTACGCGCATGGTCTCTCTGTGTCTTGTAATTCAACGCGGTGTTCGCGTAACTCCTTTTTGCGTTTAACTTAGGGCTATTGTGAACTAAAAACCCCTAATCTGTAGTGTTATTAATCTATGGTCTCTTTATTTAGCTTGACTGGGTATTTTCCGTTTGTATCAAATAAACGGTTGAAATAAAATTTAAACCTTGTATGTTTTCAATCATAACTCCGGTTATTGAAAAGAGCTTTTGAAAAGAACAACTCTAATATATTTTTAGCACAAAATCAAAACAGAGGAGCTACGATGTGACAAAGTTGTACCAGAAATTTCCCTAAATTTTACCTTTACCTAGCTTTTATCTATTTTACAGTGTGTACAAAACTACCTTGACTACAGTTTGAATATATGTTTCTCTCGAAGAGTGAAGAACGTTGATCTGTTCTGAGATATGATGAATTCAATTTTTTTTAAGATTTAAAATTTAATCAAACTTGAAATAATTACCAGACAGAATGCCCCCAACATAAAAAAAAGTGAATCCCCTTCCATTTACTCATTTCAAAATGTTTTTTTTGTAGACGTGATTTTTCAGCTTCCGTCTTTTTTTTGTAAACGATATGGAAATACATTTTCCAAGATCTTCTCATTTTTTTCAACCCTAATTTCATAGTTTTAAATTACTTGTGCAACGCCGTGGTATTTTATAAAATAAGGGGTCAAAAAAAGAAACAATCATCCTTGTTAATGGATGAAATTTAATTTAAAAAAGCCTCATGCAGTATATTTTCTTTTGAATGCATTCCTTTGAGATGGTTGAGTTGGTTGAGCATATCCTTAACTTGCTCCGACCTAGAGTCAGAGCTTAGCTTATATAATTCTCGCCGGAGCAGGGTATTCTCATATTCCAACCTGTACAGTGGACACTTTATCTGTAAAGTTTTAATCTCTAATTGTCTGTTTGTTTGTTTGTTTGTTTGTTTGTTTGTTTGTTTGTTTATATATCCGATCATAACTTAAATTTTGACTTGGGAACTTGGGAGAAACACGGAAATATTTTGAGCTTGGTTTTGATAGTCAAGTGGGAAAATAGATAAAATCGTAATTCACGACCAAGCGCGGGTAAACGGATGGAGTAACTCTAAGTACCCTGGGGAACGCTGGTTGTCCAAACACGTGTACTACATATTATGCTAGCTTGGGAACCCATCTTTACCCGGAAAAATAATGTAAATATTGTAAATATTGTAAATATTGTAAATATTGTAAATATTGTAAAAATTGTAATTATTGTAAATATTGTAATTATTGTAAATATTGTAATTATTGTAAATATTGTAAATATTGTAACTATTGGGAATATTGTAATTATTGTAAATATTATAATTACTTTAAATATAGTAATTGTTGTAAATATTTTAACTATTGTAATCATTGTAAATATTGTAATTATTGTAAATATTGTAAATATTGTAGATATTGTAATTACCTTAAATATTGTATTTATTGTAAATATTGTTTTTTTATTATGTACAATTACACAAATACTTTTGATTCTATATATGTAATGGACTTTTAACCTATTTTGATAAATCTGTCAGAGTGCCATTAGCATTTCAAAACTTTGTAATTATGAAACAATAATCTTTTTTAATGTAAATGGTAATTTAGCTAGTTTTTGAAGAGAGAAACTATATATTTTTATGTGAAAACTTATATTTACCTTTTACATTCCATGAGTATTTGAAGTTTCCGGATATCCGTCTCATCCAACTGTAGAGATATATTCTCATCGTATTCTTTTTCAGCAAGCAAGGATCTTAGTGTAATTTCATTCTTAGCACTTTGTTGATATTGGTCATGAGCTTCTGTAGAACCCAACCCTCCTGGATTCAGTTTACTGTCACCATAATCCTTGGAATACAATGTATCCGACCAATTGCTCAGACTAATCGCAGGTTCGCTTTTATACACTTGAATAGTGTTTCTCACCGGTTGGATTTGGGGAATATTTTCAGCAGAAGAACCGTTTAAAGAGCGTAGAGTAGGTAGATTAGGTGTATCTCCAGGTACTTTTAGAGTAGGTTTATCTCCAGGTACTCTTAGAGTAGGTTTATCTCCAGGTACTCTTAGAGTAGGTTTATCTCCAGGTACTCTTGTTCTATTGAAATCTGTAGTTTGGGATTTGGATGATTTTATTCCAGGTGTTAACTTTCTGAAAGCTCTCTTCTGAACTGGAGATGACTTGGAAGAATTGTTTGAAAGCAGTAGTCCTGTACTTTTCGAAAAAGACTTAATTTTCAGTACTTCTGAAACTTCAGAATGAGTTACATCGTTTTGTTGTGCAGATTTCTGAAGGGATTGAATTGGCGTTTTGTATGAGTTTGTCATATGACGGTCTTGAGTCCGGGATTGGTTTGTGGTTGAGTTTGCTCCATGAGTAGCTGGATACTTGGCTCGGTTTGTGGTTGAGTTTGCTCCATAAGTAGCTGGATACTTGGCTGGGTTTGTGGTTGAGCTTTCTCCATGAGTAGTTGGATACTTGGCTGGGTTTGTGGTTGAGTTTGCTCCATGAGTAGCTGGATACTTGGCTGGGTTTGTGGTTGAGTTTTCTCCATGAGTAGCTGGATACTTGGCAGGGTTTGTGGTTGAGCTTTCTCCATGAGTAGTTGGATACTTGGCTGGGTTTGAGGTTGAGTTTGCTCCATGAGTAGCTGGATACTTGGCTGGGTTTGTGGTTGAGTTTGCTCCATGAGTAGCTGGATACTTGGCTGGGTTTGTGGTTGAGTTTGCTCCATGAGTAGCTGGATACCTGGCTGGGTTTGTGGTTAAGTTTGCTCCATGAGTAGCTGGATACATGGCTGGGTTTGTGGCTGAGTTTGCTCCATGAGTAGCTGGATACTTGGAATGGTTTCTATATGAGTGAACTGCAGGTGTATAAGGAGAAACGTCAGAAAAAGATTTTTGTTTTGATCTGGTTTGACCATAAACGGATGGAAAAACAATATTTTTCCCGACTGAGTTAAGGAGAGGCCCTACTGGAAGAACAACATTATAAGAAGGATGATTACTCTCTTCCGGGTTTGAAATAGTTTTCAACAAATTCTTTCTCGAAATATTGTTTGGTTGAAACTTATCAGAATAGCTGGAGAATGGAATATTTTGATAAATATTTTCTTGGACTTGAATATTTTGAATATCACTAGTTGACTTGGAGATTGTTTTGCTGATGGGTTCAATTTTGTCCTGACTAGAGAGATAGTAGAAATCCCCAACAGATGTGGAGATTTTTTTATTTGTAGCAGCTGCCGGGTTGGACAGTTTTCTAGAAGTATTTGTGGAGCGGGAAACCTGTTTAGAGAAGGTCGAATAACCGGAGCTAGTCGATATTGTGGAGCCGATGGACCCTGAAAAGTTCCGGCGAAGGTTTCCGGATATCTCCACATAATTCAATTCCGGATCCGAGTAGATTTCCGTCACATACTGCCCTGAAAAACAATAAAATTTACTTGGGAGAAAAAACTCCGCGGGAGAATGAGATCTAGCCTAGACTTGGGTTAGAATGAAAAATACAACTCTTTTCTTTTTCCAATTATTATTTGGTTCAACCACTTGTTGTTGTTCATATTTTGGTAAATATTTTGGTAAATATTTTTGAAAATTTTCTTGATGATTTGATCCTGAAATCGCTGGACAGCAAAAAGTTGTTCAAAATTGTAAAACCCAGAGCGGTTGAAAGCGAAAAGTTCTCTGTGGTTAAAAGCAAAAAAGTTATTTAAAAAAGTGAAACTTAACTTAGCGGTTGTAAAAAAAATTATATGAAAATCTGACATTTCATGCATAGAAATATTATTAAAAATGTTATCAAAAATATTGTATATAATTATCTAATTACGCCAAACATGTCAGCTATCTTGAAAACGTGACAACATGTGTGAAGTTTGTACAGTTGTTTTTTACACACTACACAGTACACACTAAGCGGATAATTTCGAAGATTTGTTGGTTTGAATATAAGAATTAATCAGGCAAAACCAATCCTTAAACCACCACAAGCATGGTTTGTCAATATTCATGGAAAAGTTGAATAAATCTATAGAAAATAATATTTTATTGATGAACTTACAAATATGTAAATAATGTTTTTTGAACCGAAAATTCTAAAGAAACCGAAAGAAAAAATATACGAAAACAATTCCTATTTAACAGTGCAGTTTAAGCATTTGCAAGGTCTCAAAAAGAAAACTTTACAGTAGGGATATTGGGTGCGGAGAGAACAATTTTCGTTAAATTTTCACTAAGGGTATAAAGTCCTCTATTATAGTCTACAGCAATTTTTATTATTTATCCATTAGTCCTTTTTATTGACTACATACTATAGTCCTTTTATTGTTAGAGTTGTGTCAGACCAAATACTAAGTTTTAAATATCCAAGGTTAACATCGTCAGGTTGCAAAGATATAGGAATTAACAAATTTGAATTTGTGGCAAAAACTTAGTTTCTCTGTTCTTAGCTAAGAACTAAACGTTCCGTTTGTTCTTTGTTTTTTCATAAATGGTTATTACTGCTTGTAAACTAACGGTTTTTACCATTCATTTACCGAATCTTAATTTCAAAAAAATGGCGGTCCCTATATTTGATTTTATCCAATAAACAGCGGAACCAATCTGGTCCCAATTATCTATGGTAACTCTACACATGACCCCAGGGACGGTTTTTTTGTCGGTCAGAATTAAAAATTTTGCCTCAAAAGAATTTAGATTTTTTTAACTTTTGGAAATCTGCCAATTGAAAAATAGAAAAATTGGCAAAATTTCTATAAAAGTACACACAGAACATCCTTCTAGTGAATTAAAAACCCTCCAGTAGAATTTGCTCTTTGTAAAAACTCAAATGAACCCCATTTTGAAATGCAATTTACTCGAGTGGAATAAAAAAACCCGCCGGTAGAATTTATATTTTGGTAAAAATTTAAAAAGTTCTGCTTTTCAGTAGAAATAATTTTCTCTCCATTATTTAGAACCCTCCGGTACTCTCCAGTAGTCTCCAATTATTAATAAAAACTTCAGTCTCTCTTATCTTATTCAAGTTTTCTGGGTTCAACTGTAACGTTTGATTTCTAGGATTAAAAGTAGGGGGGAGGGTCAAATACTAACTTAAAATATTGTAAACAAATCGCCTATTATTTTCTGGCAAAAAGCATGGAGGTAATTTCTAGTAATTAAAGTTTTAAATATTCTAAATTTTTATATCTGAACACCAAGGTTAAGTTATTTTATGTCATCCTTCATTTAATGATATCATATACTTTAAACTTTTAACTTTTAAAAATCATAAAAAGACATATTTTTTAGTTGTATAAAATCGAAAAGAATAGTTTAATATAGAGCGAAATTAAGTAAATAAAAGGTGTAGGAAGGTTAAACCAAACCATAGTCCGGATTTAATGAATTTGAACCGCGGCTCAAATCGGCTCAAGTCCGCTTTGAATTGATCGCGCCGGCTTAAATCTTGAAACATTGAATACCATGTTAAGTGGAAAACCATATTTGAGCCGCGTCTCAAATTAAATTAAAATCAGATTGGAAATAAAATTATGGAAACCACTTTTCATTATTTTTCGATGTACTTATAGGTTAAAACTTTTATGTCCACATAGCGTACAGGGGGGACCAAAAAAAGGGCATTTATTGTTTCATTCGAAATCAATTTTATTTTTGTTTTCGGAAACATTTTGTATTGAAAACATATTGTTTTAGAAAATATTTAGTTAAGAAAACATTTTTTGTGGCAATATTTAGTGTGGCAATATTTAGTGTCGAAAATAGTATTTTTATTTTTTGTGAACGTTCCTGTCATATTGTTAATTACCTAAAGAAGTTTTTTTAACATTTACCATCTCACGGGCAAAATTTGACTTATATTTCATCTGAAAAAAACTTTAATCGTTTTAATCTGTTTTAAAATTGATATTCTAAAAAAATTTCATTTTATTATGAGCATTGAAGGAAATCTTTGTCTCAATACTCTGAAACCTAAGTACTCCAGTAACACTAAATACTCCGGTATATACTCCAGTAAATACTTAAATAACACTAAATATTCCAGTAAATACTCCAATAACACTAAATACTCCAGTAACACTAATACTCCAATAACACTAAATACTCCAATAACAATAAATACTCCAATAACACTAAATACTCCAATAACTCTAAATACTCCAATATAACACTAAATACTCCAGTACCACTAAATACTTCAGTAACACTTAATACTCCAATAACAATAAATACTCCAGTAACACTGAATACTCCAATAACACTGAATACTCCAATAACACTGAATACTCCAATAACGCTGAATGCTGTATTAACACTAAATACTCCCATAACACTAAATACTCCAATAACACTGAATGCTGTATTAACATTAAATACTTCAATAACACTAAACACTCCAATAACACTGAATGCTGTATTAACACTAAATACTCCAATAACACTAAATACTCCAATAACAGTAAATACTTCAGTAACACTTAATACTCCAATAACAATAAATACTCCAGTAACAGTAAATTTCCCAATAACACTGAATACTCCAATAACACTAAATACTCCAATAACACTGAATGCTGTATTAACACTAAATACTCCAATAACACAGAATACTCCAATAACACTTAATACTCCAATAACACTAAATACTCCAATAACACTAAATACTCCAATAACACTAAATACTCCAATGACAATAAATACTTCAGTAACACTTAATACTCCAGTAACAGTAAATACTCCAATAACATTAAATTCCCCATTAACACTGAATACTCCAATAACACTGAATACTCCAATAACACTAAATACTCCAATAACACTAAATACTCCAATAACACTGAATGCTGTATTAACACTAAATACTCCAATAACACTAAATACTCCAATAATACTAAATACTCCAATAACACTGAATGCTGTATTAACCCTAAATACTCGATCCAATAACACTAAATACTTCAATAACACTTAATACTTCAATAACACTAAATACTCCAGTAAAAACAAGTACTCCAATAACACTTAATACTCCAATAACACTAAATACTCCAATAACACTAAATACTCCAATAACTCTAAATACTTCAAAGTGCTCCCATAACACTAATACTCCAAACACCCCTCCCAACTGCAAGGGTGGAGTCCTGTAAGAAACTGATAAGGAGTGATATATCTCGGAATGGAATCTTTGAACCATGAAATTTCTCCTGAAACCTGGACGTGTGTATATCTTAGTCAGGTAATATTAACGATACAAAATCTTTCACGCCCGGATACAAGTAATCTTTGCGCTGGAAGGGATAAGGGCAGATAACAAAACCCCTTCCCTCCCTCCCCCTACCTCCTCTTTCATTATGGAGTGAATGAGATAGTATATGCAAACATCATTAATTGAAACCTTCCTATAATAAATATCTTGTTTTAAAGAACGAGTTGAGGGGATCGTGCCCATTGGTTTTGCATTGAAAGATTACCAGCTTTTGTCCGTGTTGACATTGATAGCTGACGAGATCATGCCCATTGGCTTGGCATTGATAGAATACAAGCTTGTGCCCGTGCGACATTGATAAGCTGACAGATCGTGCCCATTGGTTTGGCATTGATAGATTACGAGCTTGTGTCTGTGCTGACATTGATAGCTGACAAGATCGTGCCCAGTGGTATGGCATTGATAGTTTACGAGACCGTGTCCGGTTGGACATTGATAGCAAAGTGAGATTGAGCTATATCTGGAAAGATACGGGTTAAGAAACCCTTATGGAGTAGGGCATTGACTACATTCCTTATTCAACATTTGTCCCCAAAATAGAACATCTTTTGGTTTGTCTTGGGCAAAAATCAAATGTTTCGTGAAAACATCTTAAAAGTATAGATTTCTAAAATTCTTAAATGAAATCATGCAAGGCACTGTTGACTTGAGGAAAAACTGTAGTGGTCCGTATAATCGTTGATTACTGTGGGAATGATAAAAGAGCTGGAATGTTTCAGCGACTTTTTGTAATTCGGTGGATGATTTTGCCCAATCAAAACTTTTTGATTTTCTTCATTTATGCATTGTTTATAATTTTGTATTTTTTATGCAAACATTTTAAAGAAAAAAAACGAAATAATGCTGTAAATAAAAAATTCTTTAAAATGTGGAGTACAATCTTTAATTGAAGCAGTAATATAGCCTCATTTTTAGCTCTTAGGATTAAAGAACTATTTATAAAACCTCAACTCTATCGGGACCCCTGTATTGGCAAAACTGAATATCAATGTTATATTGATGCTTGTCTAGAAAATGTTTTAGTTGCAAATATTTTAGTACACAAGTAGTCCTAGTGTCTCTATATATATAATTAGTACACAAGCAGTCCTTGTGTTTCTAAATTCATGACTGCAGGACAACAGTATATATTTATTCAGGTGAAACTTTGAATAATAATATTCGCATGTTTATATGTATATATATTGCAACTAGACAAGACTTCAAACCGGAAACAAGAATATTAGCCGTCTTACTTCCGCTTGTTTAAACGATCACTAAGAACGACTAAGGAAGGGGGACAGGGGGGGGTAAATGTTTTCCCAGATCAATTTTATTGGATTGTATAAATTTAAATGCTTTTTTCACGGTCATTAAAAGATTTAAGTTCCCTAATTTACCAAATTTTCTCTGTTTCCTCTTTTTTATTGATCAAGTGGCATGCCTGATTCACTAGGGTGCCCTTAAAAGCTTTGTCTGATCTGCAAGTATGAATTAAATATCCATGTTTAATTTTTGATGAAAACAAGATTATTTTCATTTATGGTTTCTAATATATACAAAGGTGACTTGTGCATTGCTTCAGAAACAGCTTAATGGAATTAAACCCCTTCAAGTGAGAAAAACGACTTTATTTTCCACATTATTTATCAGAATAAGGGTAACTAGGTACCGTGGTGAATATGGCCTTTTTTATGGAAATTTAACCTACAATCCCTTTAAACCAGGTTTTCAAATTATATCTGCCTTTTCTCGCGGCTTCCCCTCAAGCTGCAGGGTGCAAGGTTGTGTTTATTATGGTTAGATATTCTGAATGCGCTCCAATGTACGGAAAATATCGTCTTCATAGCATAGCAATGGACACTCATAAAATCCTTCACCCTTTCACCAACAACGTTATCACCTCAGCTTTGTCCTTTCTCTTTTATTTCTTGGGACATTAGTTCCAAACCGGGGAGGTGATGCTCATTTCTAATTCTGAATTAAAGGGAGTTTTCGCGAAAAATAAGGGGGTATAGACTAACGGCGAAAAATAAGAGCTTTTGATCACTTCTAATCTTACTTCTATATGTTGCGTCTATAAGGAGAAAATTGTTAAAAACGACTTATACTGGCTGAAGAAAGTAGCGTCCATACAAATTCAGAAAGTTGCAACATTCAACTCGGATCGTAAAAAAGTCAATTTAATTCAAAACAAATCATTCAGATATTACAAACAATAGTCATCGATTATTATTCGACTCATTCTTATATAGTAAATATTTCATAATAATTTTGATTTAAAAAAAAAATAAAATTTCGCTGACGCTGAATTTTCGATCATTCGATCCTGGATAATATGAAAATGTCGTCTTCATTGTCAAAAATCCTCGAAACAGGAATAAATTTGTTCAAGAGTGACTATCAGATCATAAAAAATTAAAAATATTATGAAATATCAAAGCTATATATGAATGCTTCGAAAAATTATCGATGATTATTTCTCGTAATATCTGAACAATTCGTTTGGAATTAAATTGAATGTTGCAACTTTCTGAATTTATTTGGACGCTACGTTCTTCGGTATTCTTCGTTTTTAACAATTTTCTCCAATTATTATATGTCTCAAATGAATCCAAAAGAATTTGTCACAACACTGCATACTCAGTTCAACTACCTTACATAGCCGCTCTGTCCCTTTAAAACGAATTTTCCGAACTATAAAAGTGTTACACCCTCTTGGGCTCATATTGGCGATTTTCCGATCGTCGAAACAATGTAAAAGTGAGTCTCTAGAATTAAAGTTGTATTTTGTACCTTGAAAACTGTCCAGAGGTTTCATCCCATTAAAAATAGGATCCCAACAAGAAATAGTTATTTCCGTCCAGGAAACAGAAATAGAAGGAGAAGCCGTCAAAGATTTTCAATTAATTGCATCAGAGATTGCAGTTTTAATGTAGAGAATTGAAAATTCGGTTTATTGCAGAAAATTGAGAATTCATTTTTAGTTGTAGAGAATTGAGAATTTGGTTTTATTCTAGAAGAGAATTGAGATTTCTATATCAATTAAGGATATACTTTTTGTACAATCTGACATACATATACATTATGTACACTGTACAGTGATGACCAGAAAACGGTAGAATAGGATGACGACATTAAAGCAATACTGAAGTGCATTTTGTATTGTTACCATGAGCAAATATCTATATCATTAATAAGTTATTTAATATGCCTCATGTTCATTATAATATTTAAAGCCATAACTTGAGTTTAAAAGTCGACTTCCTGTTTCAGAGTTTTCTGGTTTTTACTGTATGATCTTGAAATGGCCTACAGAATAAATTTTCAAATAAAGAAACTGAGCAAACCATAAATGTAATAAAAAGTCTGTACAGTAATGTTTGAATTTTTTTTCTTTGTTGGTAGGGATGAAACATGGATGAAGCGTTTACACTTTTCTGAAAAATTTATTTATCGTTTCGTTAACGACGGAAAAAACATTATTTTTTTTAAATTAAAAAATGAATGAGCATTTTTTTAATTTGAATTGTTCTTCTTGCATAAGGTTTTGATGATGATTAACAACTGTACCTTCATTATAACGACGACCATTTATAAAAAACTACCCTAAGTCGTCTTCAAATAGATTAAAAACGACCAAGGAAAGAAACCCGACCTAAATTATTGACTAGTTTAAAGGAAAATATTAAATTGTTCTAAAACTCAAATTTACTGAGAAGGAACATTTTTCCACACGATCATTTTCTAATATATCGTCGTTATACGTTTTTTTATCTAAACTAACAGTTCGTTATTTCGTTCCTAAACTAACAGTTCGTTATTTCGTTTCTAAACTAACAGTTCATTCGTTTCTAAACTAACAGTTAATTATTTTTTTTCTCAACTAACAGTCTGTTATTTCGTTTCTAAACTAACAGTTCATTAATTCGCTTAAAAACTAACAGTTAATTATTTCGTTTCTAAACTAACAGTTTGTTATTTCGTTTCTGAACTAACAGTTCGTTATTTCGTTTCTAAACTAACAGTTTGTTATTTCGTTTCTAAACTAATAGTTTATTATTTCGTTTCTAAACTAACAGTTAATTTTTTTGTTTCTGAACTAATAGTTTGTTATTTCGTTTCTAAACTAACAGTTCGTTCTTTCGTTTCCAAACTAACAGTTCGTTATTTCGTTTCTAAACTAACAGTTCGTTATTTCGTTTCCAAACTAACAGTTCGTTATTAAGAAACAAAGGTTCGTTAAAGTTTTGGAAAAGTCAGTAACGAAACGAAAAACATTTTTAAAAAAATTATTACACTTTTTTGTTCAAAATAGTATGACATGACATGACAGCTCTGCAAACTGGTTTCATTGCAACATAACTAGTAAAAAGTGATATTGCAGTCCCTGCCATCCTATCCTGTCCTGTCCAGGAATTCGAAGTTATATTTTTAATACTTTTTTTTTTTTAAAATAAATATAATTCCTTAACTGTTTTTATGTGTTACAGACAGCAAGCATGTTTTGATGCTAATATTTAAACAAAGGAATGGAATGGTTTCGGAAGTCAAAGTCAAAATCGATTGTTCTATTACAAAATAAATCTTAAAAATTGGATGCATGGTTTTCATTATTTTTGTTTGATTGAACTTAACTATTATCATTATTGCAATCTGCCTGATGTGAAATAAAAGGAAGCTGACTACTCCTGGTGGTAAGAGTCTGGCATGGATAAACATATCATTCTTACAATCCTCTCATCTTGTATTCTAACAGTTCTAGGTAAGAATAGGGTACTATTATGATTAGTGGTGGGGGTGTTCATATTTTATTTAAAATTGTTCGTTCCTCATTCTTTTCGTTCCAGGAGGGCCTTCAGCTGGATGGTTCCTTCTTTTCCAAATCGTTTTATCCCAGTTCTGTTATGTTCCGTACTTTTTGTTCTTGGTCAGGGAGGGTGGAAAAGATTTTATATGCTTCATTTCCCCCAAAAACTTACCAAGAAATGAACTAACAATTTTTTTTTTGGGGGGGGGGGAAGTCAAGCAAATATATACCCTTGGTAAGAAATTGTGTCTTAAAAAGTTGCCTAATAATTGTCATTTAGGCCTCGGTCCTCCGTTCCCAGGGGATGACTTTATCCGAATTAAGGTATAAACAATGATACAAAATTTGAATTAGATAAATTTTTTTTACATTCTCAACAATTGAATTAATTTTTCATTAGGAGCTTCCTCCAGCAGCAGTTATAGCAAGGAACATAAAAATAAAAAATTAAATTTGGTTGCATAAAACAATGTAAAAGAAACCCAAAATTATGATTTCAAATAAACATTTTAAGTAAATAAATTTTTAGTATTCAATTCCCAAACTTGATACTAAATCAAATCTATGCAACAGATTATTTTTAATGATCCGAATCCAGAAACTCTGGAGGATTAACCCTCTCATGTTCTATGGCTGGAAGTCCTACCCCTTCTGTAGCTTGGTTTAAGGATGGTGTTCATCTTGCAGGAACCCAGGTAACTAGCAAATATTGAAATCCCATTTTATGGAAAAAACTGCGAAACAAAGAAACAGAGCTGAAATGTCAAAACCTGAATTTTGTCCAGATAAAGAAATGGTGGAAAAGAATGACTTTTACTATAAAGGACAGGGCAAGCTTTGCCTAATAATGACTCTAATGGGTTCTCATGTTCATACATTTTGCTTGGCAAGGTCTTGAGTTCCTTTAATTTTAGGACAATCCTGGTGGTCTCGGAGAAACCTGGGCCAGACTAAATCTTCCCTGTATTACCGAAGAAGATGCAGGAATCTATGAGTGCCGTGGAGAGGCTAATGGTCATCAGACAACTACTTCAACCAAGGTAGAATAGATTGCTTTAATTCAACACCTATATCTAAACCAAAAGTAGAGAATTTCGGTTGATATATCGCTGGGATACAAAGCTTGAACTTGTAAACCAAAACAGCAACTTTGAAATCAAAATATATATATTTATATTTGATTTTCAATCTGTTTCAATACTTTACAAATCATTACTTCTTTTTGACCAGCTTAAGAAACTATTGGTTAGATTTCTGAANTGTTTGTTTTTTGTTATTTTTCATAAATAAATGATTCCTTACTTACTTATCTATCACTTGTGAACTAAACTAGGTAACCAATTACAGGTTGATGTAATTGGACACACCCATTCTGGATGCATTCCCCGGAACAGAGGTGGAAGTGCACCTAAAATTACTGGCTGGTACAGCACAGTCATGATTACATCTGGGCTTTCAGTCAAGCTTTCATGTTCAGTAAATGTAAGTAGATTGTGCAAAGGATCCATTTAATGCAAATCAAGATCACAATCCTGGATCCGGATCAAGCTCATGAATATTTCTGAAAAACTTGCTAGTTTCTTATACCAAAATTAACAAAATTTTCTTTTGCTTCTTCATTGACTTTTATGAGAAAACCGTTCAATGACAAGAATGATTTCAAATTATTTGTGATAACAAAAAGTTTTTAAAGAAACTTTCCCGCTTTTCAGGATGATGCTGGTAAGGTGAATGTGGTGTGGAAGGATGCTATGGGTAAAGAAGTTAAAGAATCTGATACTGTAGCACTTCATGGTCATGACCTTTACATTAATGGTGTTGACTGGTCACACATGGGAAGGTATGAAACCAAGCAATCATTTAAAAAAACTTACAACTTAAAAGGACTGTAAGCATTATTTCAAAGACCGTTCATTTAAAGACAAAAATTACCTTAAAACCTTTGATTAGTCCTATCCCTATAAATCTACTGAAACACTTTTAACTGTTAAACACTTTGTTTTCGCGCTGTTATATATCTAAGAAGTATCTAAAGTTACTTCAAAATTCAAAATTTACTTTGGAATGTTTGAAAATGCTATAACAAAAAAAATTGGGAACTACTTTCAATTTACGCAAGTGACTGATCAGCTGTTGGAGTTTAGCGTACAGTTGCGTTACATAGTTATCAAGCAGGTTTTAATATGTTAAAATAGAAATATCTCCCTACTCGATGGACAGTACGAGGTTTCAAGGGTCACTTTATATTAAGTTTTCAGTCCCATTAATACTTGCATTAAATATTCTAATCCAATATTTTTAACAATTCTAGGTTCACATGCACAGCACAGAATGGATTTGGAGTTGACATGATCTCCACATTCCTTTATCCATTGGCACCTGCTTTTTCAGACCTATCCAATATGGTCTGAATTTAAAAAATGCCCATTGAAAACAGTATCTTTGACATAGCTATATAGGAACCTAAGATTTTCAAAGAGTTTGCGCACAGATTTAAATTAGTCCGGACTCAAATCCAGGGGTTATTGGCTACATTGGTTATATTGTATAGATCATTTAATATAAAATATTAGTAATTATAAGTGATGATATTCTTAACCCCTGATGATGCAGACATTATTTATTATATGTGAGTAATTTTATAAATCTATTTTATACTAGTACTTAAGAAAAATATATATAGAGGCTGAATTTAAAAATTTATTAGTCAGCAAATTTTAAAAAGATTATTTTTTTTAGATGGAACACATAAATTAATTACATACGCATTTCAAAAGTGTAAAGATGATGCAATTGATAATATACACCATGAAGTCCAGTTGAAAACAAGAATTCATGGCACAAAGAAAAATTTCATTGACAAATGGGAACATTGAGTTCAACCCATAGATAATATTAATATAAGCATTAAGCATAGATATAAAGCTTATGATTTTTTTTTGAGATTCATGAATAATACAAAAATCATGAAGCCTGCAAACTACTTGTGAGCTCCCATAGCCAGTCCAACAAAGTCCTCATAGACCAAAGTGGCCTAAAAATATTTTTTCATTTTATTACAAAAAAAAATTATTATAATATTTTGAACAGGGGAAATATTTGGATGCAAAGACTTGCAGGTGACTGGAATATGAAATATGGATACTGGATACGGGATACATGGGAATACTGAAAACTGAATACCATGGGAAATACTGGATACGGAATACATGGGAATTCTGAAAACTGAATACCATGGGAAATACTTGATACGGGATACATAGAAATACTGAATACAAAATACCATGGGAAATACTGGATACGGGATACATGGAAATACTGAATACCATGGGAAATACTTGCAGTGATAATATTTGAGTATAATTCGGTAAGATTCATATAAGGACAAATGTTTTTGCCAGTACTTAGGATCCATTTAATCTTGATGTGAATCCAGAACTTGGATCCGCACTAGAAAACAAGATATGAAACATTCGGAGATAAGGAAATTTTTGATAACTCTGTTTTTTTTTCTTTCGACAGTTCAGAATTGGCTTTTGAGAGCAAAATATTTTTGTTTGTAATTTTTGGTTGCTATTTTGCCCCTTGGATCCACTTTTTTGCGGATTCGACTTTAGGTTGCCAAAATAATGCGGATCCAACAGATCCGGAACCAGATCCTGAGCACTGCTCTTACCAATTTCATTTGACAAGCTCTTTAAAATGAAGTCAATATTGTGCTTTTGCTGCGGAAGGGTTAAAGACATTTTACCAAAAAAATATAATTATTGGCTAGTTGAATAAATAACTAACAACTTTAGAAATGTCCAATTTTGATGATGCCCCCCCCCTCCCCCACCTCTTTTTAAATTGTATTACAAATCCCTAAATTATTTCAAACTTTACCTGTCCTTGCATCTGCGTGTCTCGTGCCCTGAAGGAATCAGTTAACCTCTTGATCTAATGGAACAACTTTAATTATATTTTTATAATATAGAAAGCATAATACATAACAACTTTATAACAGAAGAAATTATTTAAATGATCATGCTTGAAACAGATAGTAATAGTTTTGAAGTAAAAAATACTTTTGAAAATGAAAATAATTCTAATTAGTCAATGGTACGAGTTATGTATGCTGCCAGAGTTGGGATATTAAGATCAATACTTGATCTCCTCTTTATGTTTATCTAAGGATTAAATTATTAATCTTTATTCAATATCCAGCATGAAATGAAGAGATTAAACATTGATCATCAAATGTGTCTACCATGGATATCGAGATCAAGTGATCGGGATAAAGAGCATCCAACACAAAAGCTCCCAGATTGTGGAAACCTGCGACCTGCTCACTTTCTAAAATATTTTACCTGAACAGTGGCCACAATAAAGTTATCCAGAGTGAGTCGGCGCTCCTTAGGATTATACTTGATGAGAATATTGTTGATGAAAGTGGGACTGAACCTGTATCCCATCTGCTCCAGTGCCTAGATCATATTATTATTAAAGGGACTGTTAACCTTATTTTAAAGAGAGTGACCGGCAATGTATGGTGTTTGAACTAAATATGCAGTATTGTAGAAAATCTTTATAGGTTCATTTGAGACATATATAACGTTTCCCCAATGATGATTACTGAGTTTGAGTGCAAAGACGACGTTCAAAATCATGTGTTCAGAACCGCTTTTTTAAATTATTAAATAACGACAACAAAAAATAAAGTAAAAATTATACAGTAAACTTATTAGATGTTTGGGGACATATTCTCAAAAGAAAATTGTCAATACATCAATGGAATCAATTATTTTATTGAATTTCTAATTTTCTTTGAATTTGTTCGCAGATTTCTATAAATTCTTTGAAGTCGTCTTTTAAACAAAAATTCCAGAAAATCTGCAGAAAATCTTTATGAATATAGACAGATTATAGAAACTAATAATTAAATAAGATTACTAATTTTTGATGATAAATGTTAATTTTTTTTTTCAACCTGTTCCTAAACAACTAATTAATTAACTGAAGTATTTAGTTTACATTTTTTGTCATCGTTATTCTATAATTACAAAATAACTATACTGAAAATGTACCCACCCAAATTCATGATTTTGAACGTCGACTTTGCGCTAAAACTCAGTAAATAAACGTCGTTGAAATGTTTTATATGTCTCAAATGAATCCTAAAAAATTTGTCCACAATACTACATATTCAATTCAACCGCCATACATTGCCGGTCACTCCCTTTAATTGACATAAGTTTAAAGAGTTCCATGCCCGATTCACACCAGCACCCTTTTTACCGTTTGCAGGTAAAACAATTAATTATTGTTTGACTAAAAATGATAAAATTCAAATACAATTTTTCTTTTGACCGAAGAGGAAAGGAAGGTATTTGATATAAGTCATTTTTTTTAAAGATAAAAACAAGGCACTAAAAAAGATGAGAATATCATTTAGGAAAGTGAGACTAAATCAGTATCCTTGGTCCTTGATGTTATGATTCAAATCAAATCAAATCAAATCAAATCAAATAAAATCAAATCAAATCAAATCAAATCAAATCAAATCAAATCAAATCAAATCAAATCAAATCAAATCAAATCAAATCAAATCAAATCAAATCAAATCAAATCAAATCAAATCAAATCAAATCAAATCAAATCAAATCAAATCAAATCAAATCAAATCAAATCAAATCAAATCAAATCAAATCAAATCAAATATAGTTGATATTTCATAATATTTTTTTATGAAATATGAGCATTAAAACTAGCTTTTTGAATTAATACGAATACACCGCTTTTGTTTGAGAGTGAGAGCTAACATGTTAATATTTTTTAGACTAGTACAGCTAATCACAGGCAGACAATAAAGGAAATATGGATGAATTAGCGCGTAGTATAATTTTTTTAGAGCAACAGAAGGGTAACGTTACATCGTCTACACGCAACATCCACCCTACTAAACTTCTGACCTACTAACTTTCCGACCTACTGCAATATCAGACCTACACCAGCTATATATTTTTGTATTATTTGAGGGTTAGGTTAGTACAATTTCTGGGCCGAGCGCTGCGGCAAGGACAGGCAAGGGGGCTGAGCGCCGCGGCCACAAGTCCATGAAACAGCTGTAAAACCACGCGCTAGTAGGTCGGATGTGTAGTATCGCGGATTTGACGTAGGACAGAAGTGGTGGATTTGCGTAGGTCGAAAACTACACCATCAACAGAAGACAAAACATTCTAAACTTTGTTAAGAGTAAATAATGATTTAGAGATTTTATTTAAAGTAGATATTTAAAAGTTAAGTTTTCATCTATAAAATTAACAAGGAATTTGTACGCAGGACAAGGACTAGAATTTTTTTTTTTCTCTGAACTGGATGAATCAGATCAGCATTGTTGATTGAGATTAAATTATTGTTATCAATATAAAGTTTTTATTATAATCAACAGTTTTACCTCTAAAATGAAAAATCATGACTTAAGTTTTTAGAATTTAAAGAATTTGAGACTTGGCTCAAATTCATTAATTTCGGACTCTGCATTTATAGAAAGTTTATGGGAACGTAACCAAACTCAATTTTTTTGTTGTTGCAAATCTTGGTTAACAAAAGGGACCGTTTCATTCAAATGTTTACCTTTACAAAGACCTGTAGTATCATCAGCAAAATGAACATTGAGTAGGTTATTAGACTTATACATATCATTAATGCATATCATTAATGCATATCATTAATGCATATCATTAATGAATAAAGGACCCAATATGTTGAAAGTCTATTATCGTTATTAAATGATAATAAAACATTAATTATTATTATTAATAGATCAGCATTGTTGATTGAGATTAAATTATTGTTTAAAAAAATAAAGTTTATATTATAATCAACAGTTTTACTTCTAGAATGAAAAATCATGACTTGGCTCAAATTCATTAATTTTGGACTCGGCATTTATAGAAATTTTATGGGAACGTAACCAAACTCCAATTTTTTTGCAAATCTTAGTTAAAAATTTCATTCACATGTTTACCTTTACAAAGACCTGTCGTATCATCAGCAAAATGAACATTGAGTAGGTTATTAGGATTATGCATATCATTAATGAAGATCAGAATCAATAAAGGACCCAATATGTTGATAGTCTATTATCGTTATTAAATGATAATAAAACATTAACTATTATTAATAAATAATTATTGAAAAAATTGAAGTATTGAGTTTGCACAAAGGTTATCAAACTATTATAGAAACTATTGCCGTAATTATAAACGACACTCTATTCAAATACCCTTGAAACATTTATCTGATCAATAATATGAAAAATAACCTTTTTCTAGCTTGAAGTTTTTAATTCTGATAATTTCTACGTTGTTTTCCTGCAGTAGAACTCGCAGGTCACTTTTGTAAAGAAATACAATTTAAAAATCCGAATTGTAAACATGAATATCTAATTCAAACTTAATCAGACAAAGTTTTAAAGTTACCGTAGGAATACCAGTACATAAATAAAGGACCCTTTTATATTATGCTGCTCAGGATGCTAGATCATACAGTGATAACCAGAATACTGTAGAATAAGAAGACGACATTAGAGACATTAAAGCTAAATATAGTATATACCTGAGTAAACTCTCCGGCGTCGATTACTCCAGATTTGTCAGCGTCCAAGGCTTCAAATGTTGCCTAAAAAATGCTTTTCGTTGAATTAAAATTAAATGAACTAACCTTCCACTGATTAATGAACGAGTATTGAACTAACCTTCCACTGATTAATAAATGAGTACATTGAACTAACCTTCCACTGATTAATGAATGAGTATTGAACTAACCTTCCACTGATTAATAAATGAGTACATTAAACTAACTTTCCACTGATTAATAAATGAGTATTGAACTAAACTTCCACTGATTAATAAAGGAGTATTGAACTAACCTTCCACTGATTAATAAATGAGTATTAAACTAACCTTCCACTGATTAATAAATGAGTATTGAACTAACCTTCCACTGATTAATGAATGAGTCTTGAACTAACCTTCCACTGATTAATGAATGAGTAAAGGGAACCAAACTCTTGAACGCTAATTTGCCCAGTTTTATCATTATCAAACATATCTTAACAATAATTATGTTAATCATAATATTTAAGCAAGATATACGTCATTACGATCTGGGGCTCCTTTTATTTGATTAGATCTCAAATGAACCAAAGGGACATACGTGTACTCTGTATAACTATCCAAAAAATTCAAAATTGGAGAATTCACCAAATCAAAACGAGAAAATCTTCAAAATTTAACAGAGTTAGTATTAAGAAAAATGTCTTAGAGATATAGCAATGATACAACCTAAGATTTTTGCTACAAACAGAAGCAACATTAAATAAAAAATATTCAAACCTATCATCATACGGCAGGCTTCCATGCTGAACTTACTCCAGTTTCCATTTACCAATGCTCTTTGCAGCTCCTTTAGAAAATACTCATTAAAAAGACCGAAGAACTACTTTGTGAAGAAAGTTCAAGAAATAGAAGAATTCTTTAAAGTAAGCCCCCCCCCTGAGTATTGAACTAACCTTCCACTGATTAATAAATGAGTACATTGAACTAACCTTCCACTGATTAATGAATGAGTATTGTACTAACCTTCCACTGATTAATAAATGAGTATTGAACTAACCTTCCACTGATTAATGAACGAGCCTTGAACTAACCTTCCACTGATTAATGAATGAGTAAAGGGAACCAAACTCTTGAACGCTAATTTGCCCAGTTTTATCATTATCAAACATATCTTAACAATAATTATGTTAATCATAATATTTAAGCAAGATATACGTCATTACGATCTGGGGCTCCTTTTATTTGATTAGATCTCAAATGAACCAAAGGGACATACGTGTACTCTGTATAACTATCCAAAAAATTCAAAATTGGAGAATTCACCAAATCAAAACGAGAAAATCTTCAAAATTTAACAGAGTTAGTATTAAGAAAAATGTCTTAGAGATATAGCAATGATACAACCTAAGATTTTTGCTACAAACAGAAGCAACATTAAATAAAAAATATTCAAACCTATCATCATACGGCAGGCTTCCATGCTGAACTTACTCCAGTTTCCATTTACCAATGCTCTTTGCAGCTCCTTTAGAAAATACTCATTAAAAAGACCGAAGAACTACTTTGTGAAGAAAGTTCAAGAAATAGAAGAATTCTTTAAAGTAAGCCCCCCCCCCACACATACACTTTATTTATAGAGTGGGCCAATTCACAACGGTACCATTAAAAGCTTTTTTAAATAAGGGTGGAGGAGATAACCATGTTTACTATCTTAAAAACTGACTATTTTCAATTGTGGATTCTCTACGAAAGTGACTTGTGAAATTCTACTGCAGAAAACAATAAAAGAATTATCAAAATTAAACAAATTTTTAAAAAGAACGACGTTATCTTCCACATAATTGATTTCTGATATTTAATGCATGGTAAAGAAAGTATAAAAATGAGGCTGTACGTCTGACGAGCTTTTTATAAAGTGGTCTATATATAAACCTGCGCATCAATCTGTCCGCTCCGATCTGTATCCACAGCATTAAACCACTGCTGAACCTAAAATAAACTTTAAAAGATTTTTTAAAGTTTACATATCCAGTGCCGGAGAAAGGAAACTTAAGAGAGCCCTAAAACATTTTAAGTCATTTCCCTTGTTTCAAAATACAATTTTTCAACAACATTTTTTCAACCAATTCCGTCGTCAAAAAATTAAGAATAAGCTTAACTGTTACCTGGGGATCAACCTGTGGGGCTGATTGAAATTCCCCGCCTTGGTAACCTCCACCAGGGTAACCACCCCCAGGGGCACCAGAGGCTCCGGGGTAACCTCCACCAGGGGCTCCAGGGTAGCCTCCCCCAGGGGCACCAGGGGCTCCGGGGTAGCCTCCCCCAGGGGCACCAGGGGCTCCGGGGTAGCCTCCACCAGAGGCTCCAGGATAGCCACCCCCTGGGGCTCCAGGATAACCTCCTCCAGGGGCACCAGGATAACCTGCAGGGGGAGCGCCAGGGGCTCCTGGGTAAGCGGAAGGAGGGGCACCAGGATATCCGGACATATTTTTCTGAAATATTTTTTTATTTACATATTTTACCTCCCACTCTGTCAGTTTAATTGTAAAAACCAAATTAACTTTTAAGAAGAAAACATAAAAAAATATTAATTGACAGTTAAACGTCAAGTTTTTATTTTTCACTAAAATTTATAAGATATTACAAGGAAACCACGTTTGCTGCGGCCATGACAAGCCGGGTCGTAATTATTTTTTAAAGAAAGATTTAAAATCTAGGGAAAAAACGATCTTTAAGTGAAAAAGTTCTAAACTAATGATCAACAATTTGTCTTGTAAATTTAAATGAAATGGAATTAGATTCATTTTCAGAGATAAGTAAACAATTTTTTCTTGTAAATTAAAACGAAATAGAATTCAATCCGTTTTCAGAGATAAGTTAAACTTGATACTTTTTTTATTTCGATGTAATGTAGTTCCATTTTATATATTGATGAACGGTATTTATTTTATCTTTTTCGTAAGTTCAGTTTTTATATTGATGACCGGTATTTATCTTATCTTATTCGTAAATCTATTTTATATATTGATGAACAGTATTTATTTCATATTTTTCATAAATCCATTTTAAATAATGATGAACGGTATTTATTTTATCTTTTACGTAAATCCATTGAATATATTGATGAACGGTATTTATTTCATCTTTTTCGTAAATCCATTTTAGATATTTATGAACAGTATTTATCTTATCTTTTTCGTAAATCCATTTTATATATTGAAGAACGATATTTATTTTATCTTTTTTGTAAATCCCTTTTATATATTGATGAGTGGTATCTATTTTATCTTTTTCGTAAATCCATTTTATATATTGAAGAACAATATTTATTTTATCTTTTTCGTAAATCCATTTTAGATATTGAAGAACGATATTTATTTTATCTTTTTTGTAAATCCATTTTATATATTGATGAACGTTATTTATCTTTTTCGTAAATTCATTTTATATATTGATGAACGATATTTATTTTACGTAAATCCAGTTCGGGGCGTACGAGAGCATTTGTGTAGGGGGGCACTTTTTACGCCCTCGGGGGGCGACATTGTGCCCCCCCCCCTTTAAAACCCCATTTTTGAAAAAAATATTGATACCTTTTTTAACTCTGTTCAGGTAAACTAATTTTTAATTTTTTCAATAAGGGGAGGGAGGGCATGTAGCCCCCTCTCAGCTCTCTTAGAATTATATCTTCAAGATCAAATCAACCATTTATGTGTGGATCCTGAATAATTATTGATCTGCTGTTGCAAAGTAACTTAACAAATAGTTTCTGGCTCCTAAAATAACATTAATAAATATTTATCGTCTGAGATGAACACTTTTTTACATTTTACAAAGTATTAAAGATATTTAATCCACTGACAGACACTGACTCAACTGCATTGAACAGCAGGCCAGGCTGAGTACACCTACACCATAACCTCAGATTTACAGTTTCTGTAACTGTGGCGTCTAGTGCACAATACAGCTCAAATGGCACAAGTAATTACATAATTGAGAAAGTTGTCGTCTTCAATTTACTCATAATAAGGTTATGGTCAAATAATTTATTTCGTTTCTTAATCTTTTAGTTTGGGACTGCAATGCAATGTAGAATGTATATTGCCTAGCCTGAGGAAAGGAAAGGCAAGCAGATGTAATATTAAGGGGGGGGGGCGGCCCCCCCTCGTACGCCACTGATCCATTTTATATATTGATGAGTGGTATTTATTTTTATCTTTTTCGTAAACCCATTTTATATATTGATGAGCGGTATTAATTTTATCTTTTTCGTAAACCCATTTTATATATTGATGAGCGGTATTTATTTTATCTTTTTCCTAAATCCATTTTATATATTGATGAGTGGTATTTATTTTATCTTTTTCGTAAATCCATTTTATATATTTATGAGCGGTATTTATTTTATCTTTTTCCTAAATCCATTTTATATATTGATGAACGGTATTTATTTTATCTTTTTCGTAAATCCAATTTTTAAGAAAGCGCTAAATTCATTGTAAAATGTTTTAAAACATTTGATTATGAACATTTCACAGAAATTATTAAAGTAAGTTTTGAGACCAAAAACATCTTTAATATGGTAAATTCCTTTAATGAGAGTATATTTTACATTTTTTAACAGGTAAACAATCTCTTAAAAAGGAATATAGACGCAATTTTCAGGGACCCTTGTATAGTGGGACAACACTTTGTCTTTTCAATTGTGGTTTCTTGTTCAAGCTGGAAAAACGACGATATCTTCAATATTTATTATCATGAGAGATAAAGTGTAGAAGGTTCCAGTAGTAAATCTGACATGGCCCCCTGTATATGGAAACCTCCTTGAATCTACTACTTCAGTCCCTGCTTTAAAACACTGGTTCAAAGTACATCTACTTTTTTAATTTAAAATGCGACAAAATACTTAATACTGGACATCAAATAGGACCCAAGAATCTGATTAAGCCATGATATCTCCGTCCATATTTATTTTCTGAAAAAAATGTAATGTGAAATTATATGTTTTAGAGACAAATGATAGTTATCACTATAGAAAAGATTAAAAGGTTTATTTGTGTTTTCCTGAAAAAACCCTTTTAACCAGTCAAGATTTATTTTAGGTTAAATTCAATCTTAGAAAAATTAATTTAAGAAGGGTTTTCTTTCGATTTCAGGAAAACATTAATTACATGTAATGTCTATAGCAGTATAATTTTCCAATACATGCATTGGCAAAAAGTAATAATTTAAGCTAAAGGGACTGTAAGCCTAATTTCAAGTGATCCTTTATGGAAAGATGGCAATGCCCGATATAAAAAACATAACCTGATAAAAAATTTGAAAGGACGCATTCAAGATAAACATTTTTCAACAAGAAAAACAAGGATATCTAATTCATACTTTATCAGACAAGGCTGATCTTTGCATGGAGGGTCAGTTGATATTATGCTTAAAGTCCAAGTGCTTAGGAACCGGATCCATTGAATCAACAATGGCTTCCGCCTACTTCCGGATCCGGATTAACACAATAATATGCATATAAAATATAAGATTATATAAATTATCAACCAAGTTTACAAAAAACTAGATTTTTTCAAATATTCTGGTACAAACTGGATTAACAAAGTTACAGCATGTAAAATAGTATTTTAATGAAATAATATGATTAGATGAAAAACTGGAAAAATTTCAGTTTTTGGTTCATTTCTGAGAAGAAAATAATTACGCAAACCTTTATTAGTTCAGACTAATGACATTGCGTAAATTAAGTGTTAAAACATGGATCAATAACAACATCTCAAGAAGGAGTTGAATGAAAAATTAAAAACATCTTGAAGTATGATGTAAGTTATTGAATACAGTCAAGTTCATACTTAATACTGCAAGCTCAGACTATAGAATAGACCGGCACTATTTGGCTTGGCAAGCTTCACGAAATACCCATGTATTGGTATGATATTGTGAACATGTATTGGTATGATATTGTGAACATATATTGGTATGATATTGTGAACATGTATTGGTATGATATTGAGAACATGTATTGGTATGATATTGTGAACATATATTGGTATGATATTGTGAACATATATTGGTATGATATTGTGAACATGTATTGGTATGATATTGAGAACATATATTGGTATGATATTGAGAACATATATTGGTATGATATTGAGAACATGTATTGGTATGGTATTGAGAACATGTATTGGTATGATATTGTGAACATGTATTGGTATGTTATTGCTTACATGTAGTACACCGTTATTGGGGTGATCAAATATGATTTGATTAAACATTACAATGAATAATGGGGTACTACGCAGGGTTTGAGACTGCTAGTAAAGGAATATAACCGGCCCACGGGGCCAAGACTTCTTCATAACCGATCGTTACGATACCTAGTATAGTATACCGGGTTTCATAAATGGAGTAAGGTAATTTTGTCAATATCAAACCGGACTTAATATGGGTTTCAAAGTTGGTTTACAGAGTCCAAAACTAATGAACGAAAAGTCGCAGTTTAAATGAAAATTTTAAGCTTAAATGTAAAGTTTCAGCTTAAACGTAAAGTTTCAGCTTAGATGTAAAGTTTCAGCTTAAATATAAAGTTTCAGCTTAAATTTAAAGTTTCAGCTGAAATGTAAAGTTTCAGCTTAAATGTAAAGTTTCAGCTTAAATGTAAAGTTTCAGCTTAAATGTAAAGTTTCAGCTTAAATGTAAAGTTTCAGCTTAAATGTAAAGTTTCAGCATAAATGTAAAGTTTCAGCCTAAATGTAAAGTTTCTGCTTAAACGTAAAGTTTCAGCTTAAACGTAAAGTTTCAGCTTAAATGTAAAGTTTCAGCTTAAATGTAAAGTTACATCTTAAATGTAAAGTTTCAGCTTAAACGTAAAGTTTCAGCTTAAATATAAAGTTACAGCTTAAACGTAAAGTTTCAGCTTAAACGTAAAGTTTCAGCTTAAATGTAAAGTTTCAGCTTAAATGTAAAGTTACAGCTTAAATGTAAAGTTTCAGCTGTTGCTTAAATTTTAGGAGAACATTTTTTTAATTTTACAAAAAAATACATTTAATAACACAGAAACAATCTCCGGACAAAAAACAGGTGTGACCGGAAGAAAATAAGTGAGAAATGAGAAATGGTGAGCGAAAAGCTAAGAAGCGTGCCTTTCCTCCCTCGATGCAGCTGCGCAATTCATTATCAAATATAAAAAAAATAATAATTTGAAATAAATACAAAATATACTTAATTTCATTATGATAATTATTGAAAAAAATTACTTCCTAAACTTAGACGATTATGCACTTTAGTAAAAGTTCAAATTATTGAAGGAATTTGATAAAAGGGGGCTTAGTTTCAATTAAAGATGACATTTGCCGATTTACAATTACGATTACCTTTAAAGCTTTGTCTGATAAAGTATTAATAATTAATTAGATATCCATGTTCACAATATTAAAAACTGGTTTCTACTGCAGGTAATTTTCAAAACATTTTCAAACCTTGAGAAACGACAGCATCTTCCACATTATTGATCAGATAAAGGTTTCAAGGGTACCACAGCATATTGAGAATGGTAACTTTTAATCGAAATTACACGGGCAGTCCCCTTAAGGGAAACAAACAAAATGATGCCATTAACAGCCTTAAAAGAAGTTTTTCAAAATTAAAATATTATGTCTCATTGAATTTCAATTATTTTCTATGTTTATCACTAAAATTGAAATTCTACTAGGTAAAGCGAGTAATGTATTGTACAAAATACTTTTTAACAAACTGAGCTGGGAACCTTAGAATGGGATACCTTTAATCCCGACTGCTTAATCCGAAAATCCAATGTGGACACTTTTAATTTCTTGCTTAATCTTAATCCACTTTTTTTAATATACAGAGCGTCCCGTATCATATTAGATTATCTCCAATCTTTAACGCCAAAATACGCACATAATACTAGCATTCTCTGCAAAAAAAAAGATTCTTTTAGTCTTATCTAATTTATCAATATGATTCATTGTTTTTAAATATTCAGATTTGTCCCCCAAATCGTATTTTAGAACCATTGACGTGGTCTAATTTGATGTGGGACACCCTGTAGTACAGAAAAATCAAAAACCGGGTTTTCAAAAATTAGTAAGTCCGTTTTTGTATATTAATCTTAAATGGCGCCAAAAATTTTAAATTTCCCGCATTCTGATACGCGACTATGATTGGTTGAATTTTATATACTTTTCAGGATACAAGTACAAGATTAGGTTAGTCTCGAGATAAAGAAAAAGAGAGGATCAAGCATTAATCTCGATATCCACCATTCTAAAGTTTTCAGTTCTGATTTCATAGGAAACGTTTTTCAAATCACAGTTATATTTTTGGCAGACATGATAAGTAAAGCTCATAAAGGAAACAAAAAATAATAAAAAAATATAAAATCCAAATTTGGGCTAAATTACCTAAGATATCACATCATCCGAATTTTTAACCATTTAAAAATTCTCTGAATATTTTGTGCAGATTTTGAGCCCCAAAAAGAAAATTTTCGTCTTTCTTTCCATTAGCTGGAAAAACATGTGCAAAATCGATCATTTTTAATCGAACGAAGTTCTCAAGTCGGTTGGTATCAGTCTCAATAGCATCGAGATCATAGACAAAAAGAAGAGAACTCGCAAACACGTGATACACGTCTTGTCGTTCGAAAAAATCCACAACTTCCTGAAGCAGTTTGAGAAAACAGCTGGCAATCAATTTGGATTTTGGCGGATTTGTTGAATTATTGAGAAATATTTGGAGGATTTCTCCGACACCATCGCTGGATAGATTCATTCCATAGCTCTTGTCCCAACGCTGAATTCCTTCATCCTAGAAACACATCACTGAATAGCACCGATTTCATTAAATCTGAATATTTGATCACTCTGCTTAAAGATATAACCACTAACCAGTGCGTATAATCCGTATAAGCAAAATATGCAGATTCAAGTAGCAAATGTAGCAAGTTATAGTTTCAGAGTTTCCATGGTTTAAATTAATACTCTAAAATTATGAGTAAAGACACACAGTTTGATAATAAAAGCAATTAAAAGTTTAAAAAACAACTGTCCAATTTCTCCGTATCTATCTTTAGACTTGATCACAAGTTGACCAATTATTCAGGTCAAACCTTCCTTACATTTTAGTATAAAAGAAACTTAACATTAAATCAAGTTCACAACAAGTAAATATATAATTGTCAATAATGAACCAGTAATGTATTATGAATAACCCTGTACTTTATTTTGTAATCGTAATTGTTATCTAACGATATAAATAAGACTGATAATTGCTCTAGCATCAGAAGACCCAATATATACAAAATGATCGACCCTGCTCCATTCTGGTTCAATTCTTCTCTTCCCAGCTATCTACATCTCTGTAAACTCAAAAAAACTACTACAACTTATGATGTTCCTTCTGTTTCAATAAATCTTTGCCCCAGCGCAACAGAGGTAGAGATGCGCCTAAAGCCTAAATAAAACAACTGGGGGTTAGGGGTGCAATCGTGAGGATGCAATCAGAACTGATAGTTACTTTGTCAGGAGATGTGAGGATTTAACAATCATTCGTCTTAACTTAGATCCTCGAGAAGAATCGCAAATTATCGCCTACCTAAAGGTTTCTTGGTACCAAGGTACTTGGAGTCCTCTTGCATCCTCTTTTGCGGAGTTGCGTCAGGACCATAGGTTTTCCCGCCTATTTTTATATCCATGACGCATGGTCTACGAAAATCCTGTACGCAATTATCTTATCTTTAATTTCATGAATAACATAGTTTATCACTCATAAACCTTGATAAGTCTAAAAAAATACAAGTCCTGATAATATTCAAACGTCAATAAACAAATAAATATTAGACCAAAGGAATCATTCATTGAAATTTAAAATAATTGAAAAATCAGATCAAAAGAAACATGTTGTCTAAATTGATAACAGAACAGAATATAAATGAGCTAAGGAGATCATTGAAGATTTAAGTAAAATTCAGCTGCGTTAAATCTAAAATTCATTGATAATTTTTAAAAACAAATAAATTTTTTCTTAATAAAAAGAGTGCGGGAAAACTTCATGAATATCCACAAAATTTACAGGAAGCCAAGTTTTGCCGGGATAAAATGCCCTTTATTTCCCTCGGAACAAACTATTGTGAGACTAAATGCGGGAAAAATTCATCGTTAACTAAATAAGATTTATTTTCCTGCGTTATATTCTCCAATATAAGATACTGTTCATGACTTAGTGCCTGCCCGGGGATGTCCCCCCCAGAAGTTATGTAGGTTTGTACTGAGAAGCAACTATTTATTTTTAGGTTTTTAATTGTTGAATTAGACAAAAATTGATAAAACTTTGAATAAGTTTAAAAAAGAATTACAAAACTTGCCTTTTATGTCCAATCTTTTATTATTTCCACCAGAAATAATAAAATATAATTTTTCATTCATGTATTAATTAACTCTTAAACATATACAGGATACACCCTCGAAATCATTTGAATTTAGGACAGGATTAGCCGCAAAAGATGAGACTTCAAATTTATTCAGTATTTTTCTTTTACGTCTTTGAAATCATAAACTTGTACCTTGTCAAAATATTTATCAAGACAAAATATTTAATTTAACCGTAGGATCGGTTTAAGGCTTTGTAGGTGGCCCTGTATTTAAAAAAAAAAAGGTTTTTGGCATAATAAGGAAAACATTAAAAAAAAAAATTATAAAAATACAAAACTGCCAATTCTTGTTCACCTTTGGAATAAACGAATAGAACTCTGTATCAACTTGACGAGGTGAGGTAGAGATATGCTGGTAGAATTGTACTTCCCGCTCTCCTTTAGGAGCAGCTTGAACCGGTTTTAGAACATACCCGGCCTCGTGGAGTAGAAGTCCACGGTGTATACCCTGAACAGTAGGCATTCGTGGTAATATTTTGGTAAAAAAAAAGTCCCCCTCCCTAAATTTTTTAACTAAAAGTATAACCAACTCCCCCCCCACCAAAAAAAATAAATAAAATAGAAATTATTTCAAAATTCTAGTTCTGTAAATCTTACAATCAACATACATGACAATTTCGCAATGGTACTCTGTAAACCTTTGATTTATCAAAGATGAAGGTAATACCCGTGTTATGCGATCAGAAAATTGATAATTTTATATTGCGGTTTTACAAAAGAAAAGGACTTGTAGATTAACGCAACAGAAAAAGAAAAGAAACGGACAAATTGATTTTAGAGAAAACTTTAAAGGGAGAGACCGGCTAGACATGGCAGTTGAGCTAAATGTGCAGTATCACAGAGAAAACTTTGAAGGGAGAGACCGGCTAGACATGGTAGTTGAGCTAAATGTGCAGTATTATAGAAAAAAAAACTTTAAAGGGAGAGACCGACTAGACATGGTAGATGAGCTAAATGTGCAGTATTAAAGAGAAAAACTTTAATGGGAGAGACCGGCTAGACATGGTAGTTGAGCTAAATGTGCAGTAATAAAGAGCAAACTTTAGGGTTCATTTGATACCAATGATAAATTTATACTGTGTACAATTTTAAATAAGAGCGTAAACTCGACTTAATATTTCATCAGTTGTTTCAGTCTGAAGAAGAAATGTGTTTTTACCATTATTAAATAACATGGATAAAACATGTAACAAATTCTAGTTGCATGTATACAAACAGGTTGAGAAAAATAATGAACTTTTATCATGGAAAATAAGTTATTAACAACCCGATCATGTCCTGGGGGAAAAAATCTCTTTAACAAATACATTTAAAAATCTAGCAGGTTTATGCAAATTCTTTTAGCTAGGGTTGCTTGTTGGAGGTTTTATTTGCTTTGATTGTGTAGACGACATTTTGAAGAAATCTAGGAATAAAATTATAGAAACAGCAAAGGAAATGATGATAATGAAATAATTCTACGGTTCTACTAAGGCTTTCATCGATAATTTATTTTAAGAAATATGTTCCTAGGCAGCAAATTAGTCTAGAAAATAATTCTTTTAAAAGTCTTGTCCGAGTTATTAAATAATTGGGAAAAAAAAACTTCCATTCTGCTGACTGAAACAACTAGAAAAATACGATTTTACGATCTTATTTAAAAATTGTACATGTGAAAAATGTCTCATTAGTATCAAATGAATCTTTAAGTTTTCTCTACAATACTGCACTTTCAGTTTGGTCTCTCCTTTTAAAGGGTACAATCGGAAATTGGGAAAACAACTTTTAAAATGAAGGGCACGGGTCACCTGAACTTTCGTTGACAGCTTTTAAACCTAAAAACTTACTTGGGTCTTTTCTGCCCCATGTCCCGCAACCTGAGTTTCCAATGGATGAAGATTTTCGGGTTTTAATCGGAACTTTATCGTCTTCTTCAGACTGTGACGTGGTTCCTCCTATCAATCAATCATATTATGTTATCAATCAATCAACCTAATAGCTAAGTTAAACTCAGAACGACTTACTCATAAAAATTATGTTTTATTAATTATTGATTATACCTGAAGGATCCGAATTGGTTTGACGGTTAGATCCTTGAACAGTTTTTCAGTCTTCTTCTTTTCATTCTCTTTACTTATCTCCAAGTGTACAGTGTCGCCATTTTGCGATTGTGTTAATCCGCCATTTCTTATTTCAGGAAATCCGCAATTCTGGATTTCTCCGTTCAAATTCCGATCAACTTCTTCTATTGTCACAGACGACATCTATTCTTAGTCCGCCTAAAAAAAACGTTGGTAATTCCAAATTCCACCAGTTTTTTTTAAATCGTTTTTTAATGTTTATTCCCCAAATAAAAATAACTGATTTGAAGTAGTAAAATATTGAATTAAAGTAAACTTGTGACTAAAAAGGTTAATTTTTAACACACATTTCACATATGCATTTACGGAATCTGTAAAAACATTAACCTCAAATAAGACAAATATTAAAACACACAAGATAATGGCGAATATCCTGACTACCTGGAGTATAATAAGAAACTGATGAATATTTTACTATCTACAACATTGTAAACACAGTGCCTATTTTTTGTTATTTTATGGCCTTAAAAATATTTATTTAAAAATACAAAGCAAGTTTACCAAACAAACACCAAATTTATTTGAATAAGATAGACTATAAATGTTTGGTTTAAAACTAAATTATAGAAAAAATGTCTTATCTGGTAATTTCTAGTTTGAAAAGATCTAGGGCTATATATATTTTTTTCCAATTTTAAGAATTCAGAGGAAAATAATCATACGGCGTTTTTTCTCGAAAAAAATATTTTCCCCCATAAATTAAGAAAAAAGATAAAACTTAGAACAAAAGCAAAAAACATCTTTAGAGGGATCGGGGGGNAGTTCATAAAACCGGTTTAATGTTGTAGTTGGCGGATTTTCATAGTTGGAATTGGCGCATTCCGGGTTTTGATGAGAATAAGACCCAACATTGAGCCTTATTCTTCACTAAAACCAACCAAGGTCGGTTTTATTTTCATTGGGCCTAACTCCTTAAGTCGAGCCTAAGATCTCGCAGCTGTCAATCACGTGACACAAGCTGTCGTCAGAGTTGGGTCTAAGATTGGGTCTTAAAGCTGCGTTTAAGGAATTAAGACTCGAGCCGAAGCTTTTAAATCGCGGGCTCAGTGCATATAATCCGTATAAGCAAAATATGCAGATTCAAGTAGCAAATGTAGCAAGTTTTAGTTTCAGACTTTCCATGGTTTAAATTAATACTCTAAAATCATGAGTAAAGACACACAGTTTGTTAATAAAAGCAATTTAAAGTTAAAAAAACAACTGTCCAATTTCTCCGTAACTATCTTTAGACTTGATCCCAAGTTGACCAATTATTCAGGTCAAACCTTCCTTAATTTTAGTATAAAAGAAACTTAACATTAAATCAAGTTCACAACAAGTAAATATATAATTGTTAATAATGAACCAGTAATGTATTATGAATAACCATGTACTTTATTTTGTAATCGTAATTGTTATCTATCGATATAAATAAGACTGATAATTGCTCTAGCATCAGAAGGCCCAATATATACAAAATGATCGACCCTGCTCCATTCTGGTTCAATTCTTCTCTTCCCAGCTATCTACATCTCTGTAGACTCAAAAAAACTACTACAACTTATGATGTTCCTTCTGTTTCAATAAATCTTTGCCCCAGCGCAACAGAGGTAGAGATGCGCCTAAAGCCTAAATAAAACAACATACTCTACCCTCAAACTACTACTGCTCTATCCTGAAACTATTCCTGCTCTATCCTGAAACTACTCATCAAGCTCTACCAACAACCTAAACTATACCTAATCTTTTTTTAAATCAGCGGGGAGAAGAGAAGCCATCACCCACAGTAAAATGAACCTAATCTTGGAATATCATCAAAATGGTGACCTAACCCTTGGAACAACCCTGCTCCATCTAGGTTGATCCAGTCTGACTGCTCCATTTTGGTTCAATTCTTCTCTTCCTTGCTATCTTCATCTCTGTGGACTCAAATAAACTACTACAACTTATGATGTTCCTTCTGTTCTCCTGTTTTTTCATGCTTCAATAAGTCTTTGAATTTACCCCAGCGCACCACAAAATATCAACCAAAACATCGGGAAAAATATTTTTGCTCTGAAACACACATTTTAAATGTCAACTAATGAAACTTAATTAACAAATAAATTTTATGATAAAAAATATCCTAGAACATATTTTGGTTAACGAAGTTTTAAAATTTTTAAGAAATATTCATAAACTAATCAATACCTTGAGCGAAGGCAGTATAATTCCTAGTACACTGAATCCTAAAAATCAATCAATCAATCAATAATTGATAACATCAATTCTTCTGAAATATAGCAACCCCTCGTGACTATCCATCTTAAACTAATCGGACCTAGGATACTATAATCATGGGGGTTTAAATGTTAAATTTTCTATTTTTACTTGTCAGAACTGCAGTTATTCAGCTCAACCTGGTTGTATTCTATCTATTTTCTATATTCTATTATTATTTTACCTGTCAACCTTCCGTCAAAGTATCATGTCCTAAAGGGCTTTATTCTATCTATTTTCTACATACTAAATCTCTTTACTCATATATATATGTTAGCCTGTAGCTGGCTTAACAATGGGAACCCCGGGGGGTAACAGGCTAAAAATATTAATATTTCTTTCTTTCAAAATTCTGATTTTCATTGTATTTATAACGGCTAAAAGTTTAAAGAAGAAATATACAATATTTTCCATTTAAACTGTACCTACCTTCAATCTTTTCAACTTCCAGTAAAGAAAACAAATTGTGTCAGCCGGCATTATTCTTTCCTCTTTACAGGGCCCCCATTTTTTTTCTGAAATCCTTACTTTATAGCATAATGATAAAAATGTTTTATTAGATTGGTATTCATACAAAAACAGGCAATAAAGTTTATACAACATGAATTAAATAAACTTTCTTGTACTGTATAGTATATTTAACTTTCACAAAATAATGCCCGAAATAATCAGCTGTTTTGATAACCCAGCCAATCCCCCCCCCCCCCCCCCAACAAAATATAACAAATTTTGAGTCTTTGTTTTAATACAAAAAAAATTTCTAATACATATTCAATACTACATATAATCATAATCAATTATGAATAGTAGATTGTATCGCATTTAAAAGATTATGTAACTTAATTTAGTTTATTGCATCTTAAAAATAACCTATAAACTATTATAAATAACAAAATGTGGAAACTTGTAAGATTAAGATATTTAGTTCTAGGGAAATAAAAAATTTCCCCAAATTACATGATTTTATTTACGCAAAGGAATATTGCAGCCAAATAAATGTGTTTGCTTGAAAAAGTTACATACATAACAATTTAAAATAATTGACATAAATTCTATGTAATAATGATAAATACAAAAAAATATAAAGTTCCAAACTTATATTTGTAAAAAATATCAATTTCTTTTTCATACATAAACCAATTAAATACAAGCATACATCAGAGACATAATATTTACTTGATGTAAACAAAATAATGTGATTTGATCTCAAACTTAATTGTTTTCATCATCACACAGAGGAACTAAAATATATCAGTCTTTAAACAGGAGACCAACGCATAAATAAATATAATAATTTCTAGAATATCTACTCACATAATTCAAGAAGAAAATTATTATTTCACTATAACAAAGATTAGAAAATACAAAAACGATAGCGGCGGTTCATATAAAATGTAAAATGATTCACTTGTTGCCCGACAACTATTAAATATATTCACGATTTCGTGTTTTTGGTTGAAGGAAGGTGTAGCAGCCCAAAAAATTATGTCAGTCTTGGCCAAGGAATAAATTAACAATAAGCAAAATATTCAAATATAATATAAATACAAGTGTTTAATACAACAGTAAAAAATCAGAGGCATCATTTTGCGCCAAAATTTTGGCGGGTTTTATCTTGCATCCTACTCGCGCCATTTTTGTTTCATGCGGATTCAGCAATCTTGTTTCAGGTCAGGTCGGCCATCTTGCTTTCGGTGGTCTAGTCTGTATCCGCGGGAGTATCCGGTTTCTCTCGGTCCAACTTGCTTCTACAGTTAGCAAAATTATTTAATAAACAATTGGGAGGGTTACAAGGGTTGTGGGGTAACTTTCCCCAAAAACAGCTAATTCGTGTGAAGTTCATTAAAGATAACCCAACTAAGGTAAAAAAAAAGGGGGGGATAAACACAGAAAAAAAAAACAATCACGAGTGGGGTTCTAGCAAAGTAATTAACATTTAAGGTGTGTAAATATAAATAAGAAAATAAAGATAAAAATTAAAATAATTTGAAATAAATAAGAAGGAATCCACGCCTAAGTCACCTAATTAAGTAAAATGACTTTTTACATCTCTTCTAGCATATTTAGCAACTAAATTGGTAAAGTTTAAATGAAATTTGCTAGGTTTATTCCACTTAACACCATGGGAGTATATTCTTACTAATAGTTTAATTGCCCCCATTATTGGTCCAGAATATTTCTTTCCCAATAAGATAATGTTTTTCTTCTTTTTTCTTTATTTTCTCCATTTTTTCTTGATTTTTATTCCCTGAATTCTTTCGGCCCAGGGAAGGAAGGGGGGGGGAGACGTAAGAATATACTCCCCTGTCTAACACCCACGATAAAAAATGTTATGGTTGATGACAGTTTGTTGAGATAAAAATAACTTTACCTCGTGAGAGAGTCAGCTAGCTGCGTCTTGTTAATCCCTGGCCGAGATGTCACTTTAAAGTGTTTTTTGTACCGCCTGGAACATAATAAAAATCAAGGGACTATACATGTAATTTCCAGTGTCCGATTTACAACGGTACCCTTAAAAGTTTGATCAAGAATGAATAAGATATCCATTTTTTAGTTTTATAAAACTGCCTTATTTACTTTGTAGGGTTCTGTTGTTTTGACACTTTAGAGAAAGTATTTGAAGTAAACGAAGTAATAATCAACAGTAATGATCAGATTCAGGTTTCCAGGGTACCACAGTGAATCGCTCATGTCCCTCTTTTAAAACTTATGAGATAGTTCTTTTAATAGTAATTTTAAGAATTTGAAAATTATATTTTCGATTTAGTTATAAGATAAACAAAGCACATGCAAAGTGCAAGGAAAATGATATAACATACATAAACATATAAAAAAAAGGTTGTGGGAATATTTCCTCCCAATTCCAGAAACATGGAATTTTTAAGCGTCTTTTTAATTCGCGCCGACTTTTGACATCCTATATATTTGGTTATATTTTTTACTCTTTTCTTTTCAAAATCGTCTTTGATTTCTTTATTTTTTTTGCAAACATAGCATCTGATACAATTAAGACATTGGTTCTGCTTAATATAATATTCAATTAAATTTTGTTTGAATTTCGTAATAAAGGGATTAGGGAAGGCAATAAATGGCAGGTAACTACTCAGACAAAATAAGAGGTGGGGGGGGGGGCATTATACACTCCCCCTTTCTTCTGAAAATTGAAGAGTTTACCACCTAAGGGTGTTCATCTGTAGCTGGAAAAGATCTACATCCGGAGTATCCGACATGTTGGTGTCAGTTTCTCCACTCTCCTCACTCTCTCGTCTACAATTATTAACAATTAATAATAATATTATGAAATAACTGCAGGAATTGTTGTTAATCTTTAGGGTCGGATTTAGAAACAATTCAATATTTTTCCAAGATTTAAAAACTGTATTATGAAATGTGCTTTAATCAAACTTTGAAATATCTTTATTCTAAAAAATTCAAAATTTGGAAAAAGATTCCAATTCACGAAGTTTTTGGGTCGTTATTATTTTTGCATATATCTTCTGTCATAGCCAAAACTTAACTTACGTAATGAATGGGAATGTTCAGAATAAAAATTAGAAAACATTTGCTAATCATACTTTTTGCCAAAATTGTAATTTACCGAAAAAGCATAAATGAACTTTACCTCTTCCTCTTCACTCTAACCGTCTGAATCATCGATTTATGAAACTCGCATATATAGATATGCGGAGAATTCTACGTAAGAAATAAATTCGTTTATTCAAAATTAATGATTTATATTGCTCTCTTCATTTTTAAAGAAAAATCACAAGAATTAAAAGTGTACAGACCAAGATACAATTGGTTTCATTTATTTGAAATCAATGACGTGTTCGTCTATAATCAAAAAATCTTTATACTTACGTAGTTGTCTATTATTAATTTACTCGTTTAAAACACATTGCCGACAAAAAAATGTAAAAAAGAAAAGGCGCAAAAAATGTTTAATAGATCAAATTGTGTTTGGAAGGCAGTTGTTTAGGAAAAGAATAGAACCGTTAAATCGGCGTGAAATTATATAATCTTTGTGAAGCCTCACTGAATACTACGGTAATTTCCTAGTATACGATTTTTGGACCAGGGGGGCCAAAAATCGTATACTAGGACAGACCCAATACTACAAAATATCGGACACTTCTCAAATGCTAATGGCATAATATAATAATATAACGTAAGACATTGAAAACTTTTCTGTTAGAAACGAATTTAATTCCCTGATCCAAACTAAGCTTGAGTTTCCGCTGTGCAACGGTTTTCTGAATTCTTTTACTGTAGGAGGCGTTTCCTGCCAGCCGAGAACACCGCCGACCCGTCTCTAACAGACAACAGTGCTGTTCCCCTCCTTAAAAATGTTTTAATGATGACCGAGAACTACACCCTGATTTTTAAAACATTCTTTCAAAGAACAAGAGCTGCTGAATCAACAATATAAAATTTACCTAATGAGTGAACTCTACTTCCACCCTCCTCTTCGTTCATAAACCCGTTCACCCGCCGATCCACATTAGACATAATCGCCTAAATTACTAAACTAAACTAAAATGCGCCAACAACTCTCAAAAATCGGTCAAACACTGGAGAATTAACACCGCGGCAATTTTTAAGTTTTGCGCTTTTACTATAAACAAGTGTTCTACGTGGTTTGTAACACTACGTAGAAACTAGAAAATAAGACGACATGTACCGAAAAGTCATAGGGTTGTTCAAATAAAACAAAGCTTAAAAGGATATATGTTTTAAAAAAGAGTTCAAAAATTGATAGGAGGGGGGAGGGGTCCATTAATCGTTCTCTAGGACAAACCCTAATTTACTTATTATCGCATTTAAAAATTGACATTTAACTATTGATGATAATGTATGCTTTATTTTTTCAGAAATTTGCAATCATGGCTGACGCTCCTGGCAAAAATGATATTGATCAAATCTTTAAAAGATTGCGTTCAGCGGCGGCCAACAAGGTAAATTAAGTAAATGTTAATTTATTTCATTATATATTTTTTATATAAAAGTAAACATTTCACAACAGCTTGAATCTTAACTGAATTTACACTGAAAGCTCTTTGTTTAGATGGATTAGTCTTTGTTTTAGAGAATTCAGTTTTGGGTCTTACCTCCCCCCCCCTATCAGTTTTTACAAGAGTTTTAGTAAATTTATTTAAAATAAGATTTGCACTATTTAGCATGTAGCTATTACTTAAGGGTGAGGCAATTGGTACATGAAATGTTTTAAATTATTTCAGGCTTATAGTTTAGGTTAGAATCAGTGCTTAGGATCCATTTAACTTGATGCGGATCCGGATCTGCACTGGATAAAATGGGTCCGGATCTGGATCCAAGTTATGTCTTTATAAGTTACTGATGTTTTTTTTATCAAAGCAGATTTTTTTTTGTTTTTAGTATTTGGTTGATATTTTACCCCTTGGATACGGATCCTAAGCTCTGATTAAACAATTTCTGGGTCGACCGCCACGGCCAGCACAGGCTAGGGGCGGTTCAGTATAGGCTAGGGAACCGGGCGCTGCGCCCACAATTCATATTTTGACCTTGTATATTTTGATATTTTGCCCCTTGGATCCTGATCCTAAGCACTGGTTAAAACAATTTCTGGGTCGACCGCCACAGCCAGGATAGGCTAGGGGCTGTCCAGTATNGGGGGGGGGGTACTTGTTATTTTGCTAACTTGTTAATTTGAAGAGGAACTTCTAAGGGACCATCTTGATCCTACCATTTCCAGGACCATAGATAGGCTTAATAGATTACTTCATCAGGTAGTGCATGCCAATGCAGAACTATTGTATTGAAAAAAAGTCATTACATCTAAAATTGGTCTGGTAGCTACTATACAGAGGGACTGTTCACTTGCATTGGTTACTTTCATCTCAGTGTTACCATACATCTTAAACCAAATCTTTTTGTTCACATCATCTATTCCAAGTATGATTTTACAGGTCTGTACAAGATCGGTGTATGTTCTCCTCTCCTCCAGTGTTAGTCAGGCCAAGTTCTTTTTCTCTTGTTTGATAATTGGTTCCTTGTATTTCCTGTTTTTCTAATCTTTCAACATCGGAAGTTTACTAAGGGACTGGAGAGGAGAACTCAAGATGAGGTCTTATATATGTCTTGTACAGATTTATGTATGTAATTCTATCTCTGTAGATGAAAGCTCTCAGAATCTGTTCGAACAGCCATAGCTGTGTTTGCTGCTTTCTGACACTGTCAACTCGGTTTTAAATTTTCACTAATTAGAACTCCTAAGTCCTTTTTACAATAATTCTTCTCTAGGAAATTAATTAATATTCATAATATCCAATTTAAAGTATTTCTTTGAGTAATAAAAAAAATTTCAGCGGGTAGTGAATGTAGTTTTTAGATGTCCAATTTACTGGTATAAAATCAATCAACATGAAGATATTTTATGTATTATAATGCTAGGTTTGCTTCGACTGTGGTGCTAAAAACCCAACATGGGCGAGTATAACCTACGGTATTTTTATCTGCATCGATTGCTCAGGGATACATAGGTAAGTAACACCAACAGGGTCGATTTTTCACTTTTTCTCTCATGCACGTGATATATGCGCTTAAATATTCCAAGAACTTCTTTAAAAAAACGTATCAAACATTTTTTTAAATGGCGAGCTGAGAGCTATTTTAAGAAAAAAATAGACCAAAAAAAGTTGCTAATATGGTCAAAAATTGGTATCAAAAGATCCGTCTTTTTACACTGAATTCGAATAGTTTATCTCGCAGGGTTTCGTTAATTTTTAAATCATTTACAGGCGACTGTAAGCGTAATTTCAAGTGAACCTCCATGCCAAGATGGCAAAACTAGATTAAAATCGGGTTTAAATTAGATAGTATGTTATATTTTTTTAAAGTGATTATTTTCATTTGTGGTTTCTTTACTAAAGTGACTTGAACATTTCTACTGCAGGAAGATACAGGGTGTCCCAAAAAACATGGGAATTCAGTGACGAATTGGATATCGTCTTTGTTATGAATTAGCATTGCAATACCT
>NW_019396183.1:240650-279972 GCF_000591075.1 Eurytemora carolleeae
CCCCCCCCCCCTCACTCAATTTTACACACATTGGATAAATAAATTCAGTTTTAGATTGTGCAGTAGATTTCTGTATTTGATTTGCAACAAGTGGGTTAAAATTATCATTTACGTAATTCATCAGTTTTTAATTTCACGCTCGCAATCCATTGCATGAATGTAATTCGGTTGTATTCGAGTGATTAATTACCATTTCTCTATAATTAAATATAATGGTCAATTATTGTTTTTGAGGTAATGAACTTAAGCTCCAGTTTGTATTGAATTGCACTTGTGTAATTGAAAATAAATCTTGGAGATCGATATCATTTGACATAAATTAGAAATTATTCAGGAGCTGTTCAATTCTAGGCATTTTTTTATTATTTTTCTTATGAGACACATTGCACCTCCTTTGAATATTTATGTAGAATATTCTGGTCAATTTTCATAACTGATCAAGGGTTTTTTCCGTTTTATTTTATTGATTAATTGAGATGTTTATTTTTAATTTTCATCTTTATTGATTAATTGAGATGTTTATTTTTAATTTTCATCTAAAAAATTTTTATTTGTCAATGTTTTTTGTTGCATTTTTTTGGTATGCTTCAAATGCACTTTTGGGAAATAATATGCAAAATAAAATGGGATTAACTATGGAATTTTTGTTTTTAAATTTGATTTATTTTTCGGAGGTTAGTTCTTAAAGTATAATCCCTGAATTTTTGACATCTCAGAGTTGCAAATTATGCTATTTATATTTATATTTATATTTATATTTATATTTATATTTATATTTACTGAATTCGAATAGTTTATCTCGCAGGGTTTCGTTAATTTTTAAATCATTTACAGGCGACTGTAAGCGTAATTTCAAGTGAACCTCCATGCCAAGATGACAGTGCCCGATTTACAACCATGTACCATTAAAAGAAAAACTGAGAAATTCACAGAAATGAACACTTTGTAAATATGATATTACTTTCTTTGCATGGGGCTCCTTAAAATTACACCTACAGTCCCTTTAATCAACTATTTTCAGATCATTAGGAGTTCATCTCACATTTATAAGATCTACAAATCTTGATACCAACTGGACATGGCAGCAGCTCAGGCAGATGCAGGTTTATTGATTAATATCTCAATTAAATGCAATAGTAAAATTAGCCACATTAAAACGGCCCGAGTTGGCTTTCCTTTTCAAAATTAGAATTGTTAAGATAAGAATCACTAATTGAATGAATACTTTCTTTCTTTATTTTTAAAATGGTACAAGCTTTAAGACATCACTTCTTTCTTGAACTAGTAAATTCATGAGGGGTGGATAGTAGGACTCCCTGAAAGCCTGATATGATTTGATTTGATTTGATTTGATTTGATTTGATTTGATTTTATTTGATTTGATTTGCTGCGTGTTAAAGAATACAAATAATACTAACATGGTGAACAATTAGAAAGAAGATTGTTATCGCTGAAAGATGATCCTGGGGGCCAGAATAATAGTCTATTTATCAGTAAATTATGTCAAATTAACTTTAAATTGTTTATTTCAGTACTTTTTGCTTTTTGTATAATAATGCTATAAATTTATGTTCCTTGCATTGAACTCTCCAACATGAAAAAACAATTTGTTAGATCTTAGAATGAGTAGAAGTGTTAAAATTTTAAAGGTTTAAAATCTTAGAATATTTGTTGACAAGTTTTTTTGTTACACCCCCCACGCATTTTCAATGAATAATTTTACTGTGTAGTGTGTATCGAATATTTTTTGTAAGCGTTTCTAGCATTTTGGTCAAGGCTAATTACCAAATTGACAAATAATTTTTTTATATTAATTAATGTTCTTATTCAACTTCTAAAAATTCTGAACTGAAAATGGCTTATCCTGAGTGCATGGCGTTTAACTTTAATAATTTTAATTCATGTTTGCGTAAAATGCATTTGTTTAGTTCTCAAGATTCGTTATTTTTACGCATGGGTTCTTAACTACTATTTCAAGTTTAAACTTCATTCCTTGATTTACGTAATTTTAATAAGAGTTATTTCATATTATTACATACATATGCAGGTCAACATAATACAGTTGTTGAGCAATGATTATTTTTAGGCTACCTGAAACTTTAACTATAAACTTAGAAACTTTTTTTTTCAATTAAAATAAAATTGTTTTAAAATTCTGGTTGATTGACTGAATAATAATTATTTTGATGCAAGTATTTCTCATCTGTATCTCAAAAACATTCATGCTACGCTGAATGAAAATAATCTTTAAGGTTTCCATTAAAAGTAAGTTTTGTAGTTGGGAGACATCTTTTTTAAGTTAATATTGTTTTTTTTTCAGGTCGGTGGAAATGCTAAAGCATTGACTTATTTCCGTTCTCAGAACTGTACTACTAAAGATACGCAGGTGCGATTACAGCTTTGTATTTCACTCTTTTTTATCTTTTTTATTATTCGTCAGCTGTCTTTAATATTTCCTTTAACTTTTTCATGTTGCTGAAAGTAAAATGATAATGATGATAATGAGGATGATGATAATGATGATGANTATGCAGTGCCTTTAATGATATTATTTTGAAGACGGAAGCCTGCCCCGGCAGCTAGCTCCGCATCCTATAGTAGCGAGGATGCTGTCAAGAAATTCGGAAATGCTAAATCTATCTCTTCAGATATGTACTTTGATGATAACCTTCATTTTTCTTACGATATGTATTCCACGGATTATATTTCTTATTTTCCTTTATTTTAGAGCAAATTCTAAATAGACTAAAACTTTTAAGAATATTTTTATTATTGATATTATGATAGTTATGGCCATATAAAGAGGATGAAGAAAATGAGGAAATACAGACCTTGGATGAAACCATGGTATCGGTTGTGAATAATAATACCATATTTAGGGTGTTTCAAATATTACTCCACCAAAAGGGTGTTCCTATTCGCAAGGTTTATAACTTGGAGGACCAGAACAGATATTTGAGTTATTTCGTTATTTTGTAAATTATCAAAATTTTGACAAAATTTGTTTTTGAATTCTGTTTAAAAAAAATGGACTAGATTGCGCCAAAAAAAATTTGAGGGGGAATGTCTCCTAATCTTCCAGGGAGGGGCATGAGTTACTTAAATTTTCCAGATGGACGTCCCCTAATCCCCCCTACCCCTTACGCTACCTCTGGCGAGGACACTCCTTAAAAAAATGCGGAGAACTCATCGGTCGATGTCTTGTGGCGACCTTATGATGCTTAGAATAATTTGGAAGATATATTTGAAACATTCGAACCTCATCCCGTTGTTTAAAACTAGCACCCTGAGTGATTTGGTTTTTTAACACTTCTTTATCAATTTTTAAAAATGTTTTTTTTTGTGTTTTTCTTTTGCACAATATTCCTAACACTGTTTTTTTGTCTAGACTAGATTTCAGAGAAGTTTTTGTTGATACATCTGTTTTATGCATTTAATTATTTCTAGAGAAAAGAGTGAATTTTTTTGTTATACGTTTTTTATCTTGTACAGCATAATATTTTTAGCTGCATATTGATTCTGGAGTCGAAGCTGAGACTGAAACTGCGCCTAAAGAAGACGACTTTTTCGACACACATGAACAATTCTCGACAGATCAGAATCTAGGAGTCGAAATTCCTGTCGCTAAGCCGATTCCACCCAAACAGAAGACAGAGGTATTTTTTTAAATCCCGTAAAAATAATAAGAAAAAAACGGAGGAAAATTTTCGATTTTTTAAAAACAGTAAATCTTTCGTGATAGCATTTTTGGTTCAACTGAGAAGCCTGTTTTTGGCAAAACTATTACTGTGCAATTGTGTTATTACTGAAGAAAAAAGCTAAAAAAAACCTTGAAATTAGTTCTGAAATTTTTTAAGAGATTCATAATTTCAATAAAATGTCAGTATCTAAAAAGAATCATAGCATTTTTTTGACAAAATCAATATGTAAATGTTTGCTTCAAAAATTAGCGGGAAACATTTGTTTTTGAGTATAATATCCTTATTGATAAATTTAAAACTTTAAAACTTTTAATATTTTCTGCCAACATGATTATCTAACTAAATGTTGAATAGTTTTTTTTAAATTAATATTTTTTGCTGATTTAAATAAAGCAAATGCTTTTTTTGGGGATTGAAGGAGCTGATAGCTTAATTTCAAGTAACCCTCCATGCAAAGATGGCAATGCTTTTTCTGATCAAGTGTGAATTATATTGATAATTATTTTCATTATTATTTTCAATTGAAAGTTCTCTATAAAAGCGACTCGTGCAGTTCTACTACAGGAAAAAAATAAAGGAATTATCGGTATTAAATACTTTTTAACTGGTAAAAAAACCGAAAATATCTTTCACATTATTGATGAGATTAAGGTCTCGTTCTTAATCATGCATTGAGGATGTCAACCTGGGGTATACGGTCAACTCAGGTTCCCGGAAACCCTTCACCCGGGTTCGCCTGCATACAGGAATCATTAATAAGACAAACCCTGGGCGGCTTTAACAGGGAACCCCAGGCGTGTGAATAATGCGTATTGCAAGTACTGATGGGTGAAGTCAACTTTTGGCCAGAACACCCCGAGCAATTCATTTTTATTAATTAATTAATCTTCGCATGAAGGGTCACTTGAAATTACGCTTACAGTCCCTTTAAAATAGAGAAAAACACTTTTAATTTTGCGCTTCTAGTATTCAAAAATCATTTCTAAAGTATAAACACTTCAGATAATTGATGATGGTTGTGCACCGAATGTAGATTTAGCTCTATCTACCTCCCCTCCTACCGCGGCTAAACCTGTTCCCGTCAAGAAATCTACGATCGGGTCCAAGAAACCTGCCGGGAAGAAGGGTGGGATGGGGGCTAAGAAGGGACTAGGAGCCCAGAAGGTTGGAAGGGATTTTGCTGCTATAGAGAAGGAGGCCGAAATGGCGGATCAGATTGTCTCATCCAGGATGGATATGGCCAAGGTAGAAGAATCCAGGGGAATATATTATCTTTGAAAATATCCCTTCGCCCCCCTCTCTAAAAAAATCATTTTTTTTCATGTATGTCAATGTTCCTGAGAATTTAGGGTTTCAGTTGCTTAATAGGAGAAATAAATTATTTTTAGTAAAAATGCCAAAATGAAAGTCATTTTTCCCTCAATTTTTCTTACGATATGTATTCAACGGATAATATTTCTTATTTTCCTTTATTTTAGAGCAAATTCTAAATAGACTAAAACTTTTAAGAATATTTATCAGAACGTAAAATTGTTTGTTAACAGATTTCTTTGAAGTATTTTACACGCTTGTTAATTTCCGCTAAGCGAGCTTAAGCTTAGATCTTTTACTAAATCACTTGTTTATATCCTCTCAGTCCTTTGTCGAACATGAAAATCATAAATGGGAATTAACTTATTTTTAATGAAAACAAAATAAAGTGCTTGGCTTTTAAAATCTCAGAATTATTGTGCGGCAGACGATTTCTGCGTATTAATGTCATGGGTAATCGGAAAAAAAGCAGCTAATTTAATTTTATGTTAAGAAAAAATGTAATTGGGTTTAATATTTTATCTCGCTTGAATTGGGCTGATGTATATTACGACGCTAATTTTTACTATTTATACTATTACAACTAATCTAGCTGTTTGTTTGTATCCCATAACATTTTAAACAGCTTAACTGATCGGAGTCAAGGATGTTTTTTATAAATCGACCATCAAAATAAAAAATGTAACCCGGAAAAATGTCAACATCAATTATTTTAGAAAATGGGCCAATTTAAACACCAAATATTTGATAAAATTTGATTATGATAAAGACTGCAACTTTCAGGGCACCGGTTAAAAGCGAAGAAAATTGATATTAAAGGAGCCTAGGTATTATATTGTTGAATTATATAATTGTTTAAGGCTGAGCCAGCACTAAACCCAGAAGAGGAAGCCAAAGCTATGGCAAATATGAGATTAGCATATCAGGTTAAAAACTTAAATTTTAAAGGATTTTTTGACATATTTGTAAATTAAAGGGATTGTTTACATATTTAAACATTTAAATGGATATATGTTATAAAAATAAAAATATGTAAAAATAAAGTTTTCGATTAAAGAATTCTGCTTGGGCTAATTTTTTGAACCGAAACGAAGTTTTTATTTAATAGATGATTTGCAGACAATTTGATAATTTTAAGTTTAACATTTGTATGTGTATTCTGATAAAAAAGCGAAATTTTATTATTTCTTGTAGGATATGTCTGTGCAAGCTAGGAAGGAAGAGGAGAGACTCAAACGTGTTGATCCAACCAAGGCTGCCCAAGTTGAACGCTTAGGAATGGGATTTGGAGGTAAGTGAGGGACATCAGTCATTTTTAAAGAATTTAGTAGGTTGATGTTTTTACCACCTCATTGATTTATTGATATAATGGGACTAGCGTAGCTAAGTGACACTCCATGTAAAGATGGAAATGCCAGGTTTACAATGGTATCCTTAACAACTGTGTCTGTTCAAGTGTGAATAAGATATCAATGTTTATAATTTTGAAAGCTGATAAGTTTTAATTATGGTTTCTCTAATGCCGCATTTCTACTGCTGGAAAACATGTAGGAATTGTCAGAATTAAGCCATTTTGTATTTTGAAAATTGACGATATCTTCCATATAACATTGATCAGATAAAAGTTTTAAAGTTACTGTTGTGAATCGGGCATTGCCATCTTTGCATGAAAGATCATTTGAAACTACGCTCACAGTCCCTTTAACTAAAAATTAGAATTATTGGCTAAATTAATAGTTGATTAATTGATTAATATAATTATTTATTGTTAGATCAATATCTTATGATTAATTTATCTAAAGTTTATTAATTTTTTTATTTTGTTTGGTTTGGTTGATATGATTTATGATATGTTGACAGATATATTTTAAATTAACTGGTACTTTTTTTAATATAAATTTCTATTTTTAATTTATTTTAGGGTTCGGAGGTGGTGGTGTGTCTCACAATATGTTAACTGAGATGTCTGAGATCCAGCAGGAGGAGCCGAGCAGTAGCCTCGTCAACAGCGCCTTCTCTGCCTCCACCAAGGAGAAATTCTTCGATGACTTCGAAGTTGTGGATGTAGATAAGGTAGGATTTACCGGGGGGAGGCAGAACTAGTTTCCTCTTTTTTATATTACTCCAAATCTAATTAATTAAAATATAGGAAGTTTACCCCCCTGGTGCACATCTCGCGTGGACATTTGTGCGCACCAGCTAATTTAACCAAATTTAGGATGATTTCCGCCCTGGCGCACATCCCACGTAGGTGCTTTGTGCGCAGCAACTTATTAAACCAAATTTAGGATGATTTACCCTCCCTGGTGCACATCCTGCCGCGTAGATGATTTGTGCGCACCAGCTAATTTAACCAAATTTAGGATGATTTACCGCCCTGGCGCACATCCCACGTAGGTGCTTTGTGCGTTCCAGCTAATTTAACCAAATTTAGGATGATTTCCGCCCTGGCGCACATCCCACGTAGGTGCTTTGTGCGCACCAACTTATTTAACCAAATTTAGGATGATTTACCCTCCCTGGTGCACATCCTGCCGCGTAGATGATTTGTGCGCACCAGCTAATTTAACCAAATTTAGGATGATTTACCGCCCTGGCGCACATCCCGCGTAGATGATTTGTGCGCACCATCTAACGGTAAAAAGAGCAGCAGCGCCTGGGAGAACGATCTTAACGAGAACGTGAAGAAGAGCAACTACAACAATTCTAACAATTGGGATACAGATTTCCAAGAGAAGTAGGTCTTTTTTATTGATGGGAAGCTTTATTTGTTCTAAAATACAGTCGTCGTCGTCAGTATTAATACAATAAAGACGACTTTCTATTTGCCACAAAATTCCGGTAAAAATTTATTTAATTTCCAACTTTTTCACAGCAGTATCATTTAAACCTTTATAGATCAAAAATTCAATAATTTGAAAGATATCAGAGATTTTTTTTGAGAATCACAGTTGAAATCAGACTTGATCAGACAAAGCTTTTAAAATTAAATATACCTTTGTGAATCAAATATGTCACTCTGCATTGGGTAGTCATGTTAAAATACGTATGCAGTGCCTTTAATGATATTATTTTGAAGACGGAAGCCTGCCCCGGCAGCTAGCTCCGCATCCTATAGTAGCGAGGATGCTGTCAAGAAATTCGGAAATGCTAAATCTATCTCTTCAGATATGTACTTTGATGATAAGGGATCGGTGAGTTAGAATAAATTATCATATTTTTTGCTGGGTTTCATCAACTCAGGTATGAATTTATGTGGTATCTCAGACCTACCCTTTCATCATATTTTTCAAGGGGGTATATTTTCTTGAAAAATAATTTCTCCCTCCCCTTTAAAAATCTTTTTTTTTCATAACAGGCAAAAAAAAAAAATCAAAATTCGAAAAAAACATTAAAATTTTTATTTTTTCCCCTCAAATTCTATGGGTAACGCCGGGCAAACGGCTGGACCGATTGGGCTGAATTTTTTGTAGACACTCATAGGTGGTGTTTTAGGCTGAAAAAGTTAGACATTTTTTCAAATTTTTTTCCAAGGGCAAAGCCTGGCCTTTCAGCCACTTTTTATTATGATTATAATTATTATTGTTATTATCAGAATGACCGGGACGCTAATCTGTCCAGGTTCCAGGGTTCTACATCAATCAGCTCAGACATGTATTTCAACAGGTGACATATTTAAATTGAAAAAGGGAGGGTAAATTTAACAATCAAAAGGGATTTCTACTCAATTTTAGAGGATTAAAGGGATTATTAGCCATTTTAACGGTTTTAAGGGGTACCTAATAAACTTCTAAAGGACTTTAAGGGAGTATTAGTCACATTTAAGGTTTTAAAGGGGTTAATCAGGTATTTTTAAAGGTTCTAAGGGAATTATTATTTAATTTAAAGGCATTTCAATGGATTATTATTATTTTATATTAACGTTTCAAATGGTTTATTAGTTAATTTTGAAGGACTTATTAGTTGATTTAAGGGAATTAAAGGGATTATTAGTTGCTTTTAATGGATTTAAAAAGATTATTAGTTGATTTTAAGGGATTAGTAGGTGACTTAAGGGAATTAAAGGGATTGTTGGTTGATTTCAAGGGATTATTAGTTGATTTTAAGGAATTATTGATTTCATGGGATTTCAATGGATGATTATTGCAGGGATGCCCCTGCCGGAGGAATGAATAGGTCTGCCTCTAACTACAGCAACTATAGTAACAATATGCAGGCACCAGACCTTGATGAGGTCAAGGAGAGTGTCAAACAGGTAAATTAAAGGGAATATACACAAAATTCAAGTTGATAAATGAACTGCTCTAAGGGGCTGTAAGCGCAATTTCAAGTGACCTTCCACTTACAAAGAGGCATGTCTGATTCACAACGGTACCCTTTAAACCTTTGTTCGAACAACGATGAGGTAAAAACCCTCATTTGTATAGCTGAAGATTGAGTCCCGGGAGGCTTTAGGTTACAGTGTACACTGTCCTCTCCGTGCTGGTGTACACTCGCGGGGTTTCTTGGCACTTAATATCCCACTATATAATTACGAATATCTACGAAAAGTGTCCTTCCATATATAAAGGGGCGTGCCCGATTCACAACGTTACCCTTCAAACCTTTGTCCAAACAACGATGAGGTAAAAACCCTCATTTGTATAGCTGAAGATTGAGTCCCGGGAGGCTTGAGGTTACAGTGTACACTGTCCTCTCCGTGCTGGTGTACACTCGCGGGGTTTCTTGGCACTTAATATCCCACTATATAATTACGAATATCTACGAAATCCTTGATTAAACAAAGGTATAAATGGTATCGTTGTACCTCGGACATGCCACTCTAAAATGAAATTTGAGATTTCTGAAAGGAATTGTAATCAACTGTTGGAAAAATAAAGAGATTCTGAACTTAAATTGAGATTTATGAAAGGAGCTGTAAACAATTGTTGGAAAAATATAGAGACTCGTCAATTTTAGTAACCATTCACACAAAAATGACTATAACCAACTATACATTTGAAACCTTTATATCTGATCAATAATCTGAAGTATATCGTCGTTTCTCTCTGTTTAACATCTGATCAATAATCTGGAGGATATCGTCGTTTCTCTCTGTTAAAAATCTGATCAATAATCTGGAGGATATCGTCGTTTCTCTCTGTTTAAAATCTGATCAATAATCTGGAAGATATCGTCGTTTCTCTCTGTTTAACATCTGATCAATAACCTGCAGGATATATCGTCGTTTCTCTCTGTTTAACATCTGATCAATAATCTGGAGGATATCGTCGTTTCGCTCTGTTTAAAATCTGATCAATAATCTGAAGGATATCGTCGTTTCTCTATGTTTTAAATCTGATCAATAATCTGCAGGATATCGTCGTTTCTCTCTGCTTAGAATCGGATCAATAACCTGGAGGATTTCGTCGTTTCTCTCTGTTTAAAATCTGATCAATAATCCCTTTAAGTTTGATGCAATTAGGTTTTTAAAGGGATATTTAACAAATTTATTATTCAGGGAGTGAGCAAGGTCGCGGGACGTCTTTCTAACATGGCATCCGGTGTTATGAACCAGATACAGGTAAATGTAAAACTTGAAGAATTTAAACCGGTTCCAAATAAACGTCGGCTCAAATCTTGAAACACAAAATACAACTTCAAGTGAAACCAACCATGTTTGAGCCGCGTCTAAACTTTGAGACGCGGCTCAAATTCTTTAAATTCGGCCGCAGTTTTTTAATACTTAAAGCATTTTATCACCTACGACTGGATTTACTAATTATTTTTAGATCCATAAAATAAAATACTGGAAATATCTTTTCGTAAAACTCTTGAATAGGAAGGCGGCTTTAAAACTCAAGTTATGATTATGTATAGTCCAATGTGCATGATACATAGGAATTGTATAGACATTCCCATTTCACTTCATAAGTGATTTTAGGGTTAAAACTATTTATTTGGATTTACATCTTAAACACTTAAAATTTGCTTTAATATCGTCTTCTTATTCCACAAGTCGTGTTCCTCTTTGTAAGAAAATTCGGGGAACCTGGTATTAATTCTATTGTTTTCAATGGTAGAGTTCTATAAAATCATTAGACCTAAGACAATTTTATTTTTGTTATCGTCATTTCTTACATCAATTTTAATTTATTTTTATTAGCGTGCGAAAAATATTAACATGACGGTGCCATGAGGTAAAAGGTTGATAATTGCAGTGTTTTTACAGTGTTAAGGATCCATTTTGATATTGATCCGTCTTTTGATTCCGGATTCATGACAAAACGGAGCCGAAATATTTCGGAAAAATGTTTTTGTACGTTTTTGCCTTTTTTAACGTTCGGTTCTGGATCCTTAGCACGTTGTTTTTCTTCATCATACTTTTTCTTACGTTAATTTGAACATTTTCTGGGGCACAATAATTGGAATTTCGCACACAAACAAACAACACAATCAAGTCATTGTATTGGAAAGGAATTTATCATCGATGATACTTAAAATTTTAGTTTTTAGTTTTTATAATTTTGTAAATATTTGGGACTCCTTGTGTCGTTTTGAAAATGATTTTACAATTTGGGGAAAATTTAATTTTTGTCAAACGGTGTTTTCCTCTCTAATAAAAAGGCCCAAAACTTAAGTGGGCTCATTGCACATCGTGTTATTTGTTCACTGGGATTTATTTGCTCGCACGTTTTATCAAATAATTGGCTGTTATTGTTGTTTTTATTTTTCATTAATTTTTATATCTAGGATCGATATGGGTATTAGAGGAACCTATTGGAGGAATTGTGATACCACTTTTTTTGTTACAGAACTTCTCTCATATTAATTTATTTTATAAAATCAGCTGTATTTCCAGTTTCGTAAAATATGTATCGATTGCCAAAAAAAAATATTTCTGAAGATTATTCCATATTTATCAATCACAATTAATTTATTTATTTTTATTATGTAGTGCACATTTAAAGGTTCATAGTGTAATGTATTAGCGTCTCAGGAACTGGTTTTATTGTAAACAATAACAGATTATGAAAAACTACCTATTTAAGGATTAAGAGATTTTCTAAAATTAGTTTGTATTTAAAGCAAAGATCAAGTCTTAAAATTAGAATTTATGTTGGCTCCTTAAGTTCAGTGAAAAGGATCAATTTCATTTTGATGCGGATCTGGATCTGGATCATGAATATTTCTTAAAGTTTTACTGGTTTCTTGAACAAATGAAAAAATTAATTTTTTATGCTGAAACTAACTTAAGCAATAATTCATTTGTTTTACAGATGAGATTTGTATTTTGAGAGCAAAAAGTTTTGCCCCTTGGATCCGGATCTGTAGAGTCGCATATTTTGCGGAGCAGGGTCCGGGAAGCAAAAACGCTACGGATCCAACCTTTTTTCTATTTTTTATCCTTGTTTGTATAATTAAACTAGTTCCTTTGCTGTTCTTATACGCGTAACTTTTTTACCATCATCATCTTCGCCAATTGGTTGTATTTTTGTTTTAAAGAAATTGGAGTTGGTTGTTCGGGGATTTTATATAGTTTTTGGCTTGAAATTTAGATTTACATATATCAATTACATATTGTTTTTTTTTACAATTTTGTAATGCGTAAACGAAAAAAAATCTGTTTTTGTCATTTTAAAAAAGGAAACGAATTTTGGTATGAATCTAGAAAAAAAAACATCGTTCACTTTTCTTTCGAATTTTTAAAATAAATTCTGTTTTATTTTTTATTTTATGAAAACGACATTTTATATAATATGTATTTGTTTTCTACCGCAGGTTCATTGTATTTATTATTAGCAATGGTTTTCAGTTTTCAAAGCTTTATGTTTTTTTATTTATTTCAAATAAATTTTATTTTAACAGCGATTTTTGATGGGCAGTACAGTGAGTGTAACATTTTGGTTGATCAATATGTATTAGCACATGTTTTATACACAGGGTGTCTTACATCATATTTACAGGTTGTCATAAATTATATTTACAGGTTGTCATACATTATATTTACAGGGTGTCTTACATCATATTTACAGGATGTCATACATTATATTTACAGGTTGTCGTACATTATATTTACAGGGTGTCTTACATCATATTTACAGGATGTCATACATCATATTACAGGATGTCATACATTATATTTACAGGTTGTCATACATCATATTTACATGGTGTCATACATCATATTTACAGCGTGTCGTACATCATATTTACATGTGTGTCATGCATCATATTTACATGTGTGTCATGCATCATATTTACAGGGTGCCATACATCATATTTACAGGTTGTCATACATCATATTTACAGGGTGTCATACATCATATTTACATGTGTGTCATGCATCATATTTACAGGGTGCCATATATCATATTTACAGGTTGTCATACATCATATTTACAGGGTGTCGTACATAATATTTACAGGGTGCCATACATCATATTTACGGGGTGTCATACATTCTATTTACAGGGTGCCATACATCATATTTACAGGGTGCCATACATTCAATTTACAGGGTGCCATACATCATATTTACAGGGTGTCACACATCATATTTACATGTGTGTCATGCATCATATTTACAGGGTGTCATACATAATATTTATAGGGTGTCATACATAATATTTACAGGGTGTCATACATCATATTTACAGGGTGTCGTACATCATATTTACATGGGTGTCTAGGAGAGTACATTTGTTTATTGTTAATTGTTTACTTAGAAATAAGTTTAATATACAGGGTGTCCCACGTCACATCATAATAGACCGATAACGGGTCTAAATTACGATTTTCGGGACTAATTAGAAAATTTCATTAGAATGAATCATTTTGAAAAATAACATAAGGCTTATATAAGAATTTTCTTGCGGAAAATGATGAATTGTTTATTTTATATTTATTTCAATTTTTGAAAATAATAATCAATAACATTTTTTGCAGAATTCGTTTGAATACTTGAATTTATGAAAATCTGTTCCCTGAAGAAGAGAAACATTGATTTCAACAATTAAAAAGCTAGTTGGTCTAAGATAAAGAGAGTAAATAAATAGAGTTACCCACAAAGGATGAGATTGTGAAGACGACCTAAAATATGCAGATTACAGGATTAAACTAAGCCTTGAATATTGTCTTTTAATGGCCTATGTATTGACAAGGAAATAAATTCTATACGGTCGTCTGAAGTCTCATCCTTTGTGGGTAACCATGCATAGGATTTGGAAGATGTGACCAGATCTGATCAATATATACTTCTTTAATTTGCAACCACATCGATTCTTAGAGAGAGAGAGAACATCATATTGCTGGTTAAAGATTAAGAAGTCTTTTATATATATCTGGTTATATTTTTTCTACCATCTCAAGCTACCCTCCCCAACTCAACTTCCCAAAATACTTCCTCGCCAATCATTCATATTCATCTTTCTCATTTTCTGAGACATATTTACATGGGTGCCATACATCATATTTACAGGGTGTCATACATCATATTTACAGGGTGTCATACATCATATTTACAGGGTGTCATACATCATATTTACAGGGTGTCGTACATCATATTTACAGGGTGTCGTACATCATATTTACATGGGTGTCATACATAATATTTACAGGGTGTCATACATCATATTTATAGGGTGTCATACATCATATTTGATCATATATAACTTTAAATTGGGATTTTCGTGACTAATCAGAAGTTTAAAAAGGAATGAATTTTTTAAAAAATTGAATTAGGTGTATAAAAAAATTTGCATGCAGAAAAAAATTAGCACAGAGGAACTACAATTAAAAATTGTTTAATTTATATTTATTTTAATTTTTGAAAATAATAATCAATAACATTTTTTGCAGAATTCGTTTGAATACTTGAATTTATGAATATCTGTTCCCTGAAGAAGAGAAACATTAATTTCAACAATTAAAAAAGCTAGTTGGTCTTAGTAAAGAGAGTAAATAAATACAGAGTTACCCATAAAGGATGAGATTGTGAAGACGACCTAATATGCAGATTACAGGATTAAACTAAGCCTTGAATATTGTCTTTTAATAGCCTATGTAATGACAAGGATATAGACAGTATAAATTCTATACGGTCGTCTCAAGTCTCATTCTTTGTGGGTAACCATGTATAATATTTGGAAGACAACTTTAATAAAAGGTTCGAATTATCAATTCGTCTTAGACATCTCTTTTATATAATAAAACTTTTCGCTTATATATATATATGTATATTTATATGTTAGCTGAACGGCTGAACCAAGTTGTCTGACATTTTTTGAGAAAATCCATGAGTACCCGAGGGGTAACGTAGGCTAAAAAAATCTTTTATTTTCTTTAAAAATTGTTTTTTGCTGGAATTCTTTATAAAAAAGATTGATAACTGAGCTTTGCCAGGAAACTTTATAATTAACAGTCTACATCCTAAATTTATCATTGTGAAATTCGGCTGTGAACCATTGAACACCGAGTTTTCCAATTCAATCAAAATTTGAGGCAAATTTGGGGTTCATGAGTTATGATTGGAGTTATGATCAAAAACAGATTTCTACTTTTTGTACAGTTCAACCCAAAACTTCGGAGGCACCGAAAGAATTTATGAAAATGTCAGTTTCAAACCTACTGACGATTGACCATTGAGGTAAAATAGCATAAACCTTATTGAAAAATTGTTAAGACGGTGTTTTATGAATTCTTTCGATGTCTCCGAGGTTTATTAAGAGATGCTTTTATCTTTTTAAAAATGTTGAAATCTTTATTTTCCTGGGATTAATCTCAGGCCAGGAAAAACAAGGTCCAAGAATAACTCCCAAAGAATCTAAAATTACATATTTATAATAATTAATAAATCTTAAATCTTTTATCAATACAATGAAGACGACTTTTTAATTGTTAAACAACTTTATTCGAATTACATGTTTACAAGTAATTAAAGAAATGCTTTTTTAATTGACAGCTTCTCTATGTTTCCATGTGTTTGTCTATCCCAACGAGGTTATAGTATATAGAGTGATAATGTACGCTAATCCTTTACTAATTGTACTGATTGTACTGATTGTACAAGTCATGTACTATAGAATAACAGAGCCCAAAACTTAAGACAGGGTATCGTTCTGAAATCCAGTTGTAAAACTCGGGTTTCACGAATGGGGTTAGGCAGTTGGGTGAATATCAATATTTTTGTTATGAAATATCATTTTATTCAGTTTGTTTACATCCTTAATTTTTTTCAAATCTCTAAAATCAAAATTTACACAAATGTTAAAAACCCCAAAAAGGAAACTCGGGAGTTTTGTCCAACGATACTCTTAAATTTCGGGCTCTGGAGGCAGCATTTGGTTTGGGAAGTGTTGGACTGTGAAGGTCATGCAGTACCATACATAAATGTCCAGTTGTTCAGTAATCTTGGGGGGGATTTTGAAGATTCACTTTCCAAACTTTCTTTTTATCTTTACTTCAATTAATCAAACATGTATTTTCAAAACTGTTTCAAATAGTTTTCTTCCTTACAAAATGTGAAACAGAAAACCAAAACAAAATGAAAATAATTGGGGTAACACTTCCGCCCCCTCCCTTCGGGCCCCAGCAAGGCCAAACTGTGTAACCTCAAATAATTACCTACAATAAAATACAGAATTGTTTTTTTCACATTTAGATGACCACAGTACTTGGCCAAACACATAAGTAAATGCTTGTTATCTGTGTAACCTAAAATTTAAAGTAATTACCGACCATACCATGCAAAAAATGTGCACATTAAGGTGGCCACAGCGCTTGGCCAACAAGCCTGTCCATTCAAATTTTAAACCTTGTTTATAAAAACTTTTAACTTTTCTCTCGTAAGTCGTAGTTCCTTTAAACCTCCATGGTCCTTTCTTCTAAAAATGCAATATCAGGGAGTGGGGGGAGGGGGGGGCACAGCCCTTTCTACAAGAAATTACCAATCTTTTAATAGCAAAAAAAGTAGTAAAATTTGTTCAATTGTTTATTTCATTAGCAATTTAAAATGAATAAGTTGAAAGTTATTCATTTTTAAACAGCATTTGCTTAGTATTTTTGTGCCTGATTCCAGAATTGGTTTCAAAATTTTTGAGTCTGCAAAAATGGCGAAGTCTCATTGTAAAATATATAGCTGCAAGTTTTTTCACTTTTTTTGTTCGGTGATTTTTCGCGAATTTAGATTCGTGGTTATTAAGGGAATTGAATGATATTACATTTATAATAAATTTTTCATTAGAACAATATTCAGATTTCAGAATAGCTCCTCAATAGCAAAATATATATCTTAATTAAAACGTTTGTTCCTATAAATCTGAATGTTTTTAGTAAACAGTAGTTTAACTTTGCATGGATCATGATTAGTCGCTGAGTGTGTTAGCACTAGACTAAATTATGAATTGTTCCCTATAAGGTCATATGATTAGTCTTTAAGTTAGTGAACGGTAGTTTAACTTTGCATGGGTCATATGATAAGTCGCTAAGTTAGTTAGCACTAGACTAAATTGTAAACGGTCATCTGAGGTCATATGATTAGTCTCTAAGTTATAAACAGTAGTTTAACTTTGCATGGGTCATATGATCAGTCTCTATAGTTAGTGAGTAGTAGTTTAAATTGTGAATTGTCCCCTGAGGTCAAATGATTAGTCTCTAAGTTAGTAAACAGTAGTTTAACTTTGCATTGGTCATATGATTAGTTGCTAAGTGAGTTAGCACTAGACTAAATTGTTAATGGTCCCCTGAGGTCATATGATTAGTCTCTAAGTTAGTGAACGGTAGTTTAAATTTGCATTGGTCATATTATTAGTCGGTAAGTGAGTTAGCACTAGACTAAATTGTTAATGGTCACCTGAGGTCATATGATTAGTCTCTAAGTTAGTGAACAGTAGTTTAACTTTGTATGGGTCATATGATTAGTCAGTAACTGAGTTATCACTAGACTAAATTGTAAACGGTCATCTGAGGTCATATGATTAGTCTCTAAGTTAGTAAACATCAGTTTAACTTAGTATGGGTCATATGATTAGTCGCTAAGTGAGTTAGCAATAGACTAAATTGTAAAAGGTCAAATGAGGTCGTATGATTAGTCTCTAAGTTAGTGAACAGTAGTTTAACTTTGCATGGGTCATATGATAAGCCGCTAAGTGAGTTAGCACTAGACTATAATAAAAGGTCACCTGAGGTCATATGATTAGTCTCTGATTAGTCTCTAAGTTAGTGAACAGTAGTTTAACTTTGCATGGGTCATATCATAAGTCGCTAAGTGAGTTAGCACTAGACTATAATAAAAGGTCACCTGAGGTCATATGATTAGTCTCTAAGTTAGTGACCAGTATAGTTTAACTTTGTATTGGTCATATTATTAGTCGCTAAATTTTAAGTGGTCACCTGAGGTCATATGATTAGTCTCTGAGTTAGTGAGTACAAGACTAAAATGTCGCATCAATCTTTCGAAGGTAGCTCTGTGACCCGGTGAAAGTTTCTTGAGTAGTTTTGAAATCTGTTTATCCTTTATAACATAAAGATCACGATATATATAATGGAATTATTAATAAGATTTTTCTTTTAAACCTAGTTTTGAGGCTGAAAGAAAGGGTAAATCAAAACTTTTATGCTAACCTATAAATTCAATTTAAAAAAAGGAATTATAAATCATTTAACACAGTAAAACTTAACTCTTTCTATTCATATGTCATTTTATTTTTCCTGAGATTCCATTGTTTCTATTGAAGCAAGTTCCTGAAATTGGTATTAGACTGCAGGGTGTCCCAATAAACATGGGAATTGAGAGACGACGTGAATATCGTCTTTGATTTCCAATATTTGGTAAATGGCATTAAATGCATCAAAACAAGATTTAAAGTCTAATAAATTTTCCTTAATGTGGTCTACCTTGTATCTTTAAAAATGACGGAGATATGTCAAACATTTAAACAGTTTTGTTTGTTGACTTTTAATAACTTGACTCTGGACAAATAACCTATTATCTCCGTCAATCTTGAAGGTACAACATTTGTAGACCACATTTTGGAAAGTCCGAGACTGGCAGTTTTCGGTGTTAAATGTTTTAATTGTGATGCTACAAAATTATGTTTACGAAATAATCCCGCATCGAACGAAGACGATTTAGAAGTCGTCATTTAAATCCCATGTTTATTTGGACACCCTGTATCCTAAAGATTAATTCAGACACAAAGATAATACGGTAACCTTTAAAAGATGAGACTGTAAAGACAACTTAAAACTCAAAAACTCTTCTGCTTTTCATTTAGTCTTTAAATGGCCTTTTAAATAATTTTACAGTTGCAGGGAATTATGAATTTAAGAAACTCTTTAAAGTTTTCCTACCTTAAAGTTCTTGTTTAAAAAAATGTTTGATTACTTGTGTGATGGTCCAAGGTATTAGAGGAGTTTCTAGTTCTCTCAGGAAAAGTTTGAGCAGACCGGTCAAATCATGAACATTTTTTACCTGAATATTAGACTGGTCAAATCATGAACATTTTTTACCTGAACATCAGACCGGTCAAATCATGAACATTTTTTACCTGAACATTAGACCGGTCAAATCATGAACATTTTTTACCTGAACATCAGACCGGTCAAATCATGAACATTTTTTAACTGAACATTAGACCGGTCCAATCATGAACATTTTTTACCTAAAATTAGACCGGTCAAATCATGAACATTCTTTACCTGAACATTAGACCGGTCAGATCATGAACATTCTTTACCTGAACATTAGACAGGTCAAATCATGAACATTCTTTACCGGAACATTAGACCGGTCAAATCATGAACATTTTTTACCTGAACATCAGGCCGGTCAAATCATGAACATTTTTTACCTGAACATTAGACCGGTCAAATCATGAACATTCTTTACCTGAACATTAGACCAATCAAATCATGAACATTTTTTACCTAAACATTAGACCGGTCAAATCATGAACATTTTTTACCTGAACATTAGACTGGTCAGATCATGAACATTTTTTACCTGAACATCAGACCGGTCAAATCATGAACATTTTTTACCTGAACATCAGGCCGGTCAAATCATGAACATTCTTTACCTGAACATTAGACCGGTCAGATCATGAACATTTTTTACCTGAACATTAGACCGGTCAGATCATGAACATTCTTTACTTGAACATTAGACCGGTCAGATCATGAACATTCTTTACCTGAACATTAGACCGGTCAAATCATGAACATTCTTTACCTGAACATTAGACAGGTCAAATCATGAACATTCTTTACCTGAGCATTAGACCGGTCAAATCATGAACATTCTTTACCTGAACATTAGACCGGTCAGATCATGAACATTTTTTACCTGAACATTAGACCGGTCGGATCATGAACATTCTTTACCTGAACATGCTTTACCTGAACATTAGACCGGTCAAATCATGAACATTTTTTACCTGAACATTAGACCGGTCAAATCATGAACATTCTTTACCTGAACATTAGACCGGTCAGATCATGAACATTCTTTACCTGAACATCAGACAGGTCAAATCATGAACATTCTTTACCTGAACATTAGACAGGTCAAATCATGAACATTCTTTACCTGAACATTAGACCGGCCAGATCATGAACATTTTTTACCTGAACATTAGACCTGTCAGATCATGAACATTTTTTACCTGAACATTAGACCGGTCAAATCATAAACGTTCTTTACCTGAACATTAGACCGGTCGGATCATGAACATTCTTTACCTGAACATGCTTTACCTGAACTCTAGACCGGTCAGATTATGAACATTCTTTACCTGAACAAATATTGGGCATATCCCCGGACTTGTCTAAAGTTTAGAATTATTTCCAATAAAAGAAAATATATTTTGACCATTACCTTTTCTAAAGCTGTCAATTTGTCATCCTCAACTGTAAACCTAAACAGATCTTTATTACTTGATATTTATTAATTACAGTGATAACCAGAAAACTAAAAATATAAAGACGACCTTTAGAATCAAGTTAAAACCTTAAAAAGTTCAATGAGCATGAGATAAAGCAATTGTGTGGTGTAAACAGACCCATTACACTAAATTATTGATTCATTAAATGTCTAGTAAAACTATTTGATTTGTAGCAACATCAAATACACTTGTGTAATGTCGTCTTCATATACCATAGTTTTCTGGTTATTACTGTATTCTGTTGTATACCATCTATTTTTTTTAAATAAAGAAAAAAATTTTTTAAGAAAATGACTTATTATCGTTTTTGAGTTCTTAATCTATAAAAAGGCAGAACAATATCTTTTTACCGTCAGTTCTATTGCATATTGCTCAATTATGGTCATAAAATGTGTTTAAAGTTAAAATTCAAACCTCAGGCTTTGAATATTAGCAATATTCCCTGAGAGTCTATAAATAAACTCTGTCTGAATCCAACCTGGATAATTCTCAATCAATGAACAGCATCTGTAAAAAAATATACAAGTAAATAAAAAAATAGGTCCAGGGGTTCCTGAGTTATGATCGGACAAACAAACAATTAAACAGGCAGATTAACAAACAGAGATTGCAACTTTATCTATAAGAATAGATACTAATATAATATTTACTTATGTTATCTTCATTTCTATTCAGGGTTAACCATAAAGAATGAGACTTTTTATGATAAATATGTAAAGGATAAGTTTTTAAATAATAAAAAAGGGTTACAGCTGTAATTTATCAGAAAAGATATAAACAGTTGTCTCAGAGGTTTCATCTTTTGTGGTTAACCCTTGAGGGATTTCACAAAATTCCTCAGAGTTTCTTCGGAATACTTTTTCAAGGAATTTCACCCCAAGAAAATCCTGAGAATTTCTACTGATTACTTCTCCGGAAATTCCTGAGAAATTCTTTGTAAAATTGCAAGTGGGGGGGGGGCATTTCGTCAATATAAATTCTATTAAAAACTTTTTATATTTAAAGTCAAATTGGTTTTTATTATTTTTAATTAATAAATAAGAATTAGAATATTAAAAAGAATTAGACATCAACAAAAAAACTTGGCCCTTAAACTAGAATTTGGTGACATTAAGAAATGAAAAGGTCAAAAAAAAAATTTATTTTGCCATTTAATTTTTTTGAAAAAATTCTATCATATATGATTTCAGTAAGAAAGTGTAAGACGACTTTTAATAGTTGTAAAATTTGCATACTCACTTTGTAACCACCGTAGGAACTAAATCCACGGTATCACTGTTCAAATTATTGATTCTCCCTCCAAACACAACATACTAGATATTAATAAATGTTAAGATAGGTGTTGGACCCAAAATTGTTTCCAAGTTTTTGAGAAACTATTAAATCAATTAATACAAACCGTTGAATAACAAAATGCCAAAATCAGACAAAAGATTAGACTTAAATCCTTTATTTCCAAATTTTGCACTGTGGAAATTGAGTTAAGTACATGTGGCTGTTGGCTAAAGTTTTAGCGTCTGTCTCAAAGTTAGGTAATTTCCCAAGAGGCAGCTTCCCAGCTTCCCAAGGGTAATTTCCCAAGTGGCAACTTCCCAAATATGTAAATTTTCAATCGCCAGCTTTCCAAGTCCAATCTCAGACGCAGCGTTTGGCCTTCTAGCCCGTTTTTTCCGCAGCGTTCGGCCCCTTATCCCATCCTAGCTGCAGCGCTCGGCCCACTTGCAGCCTGCGGCGCCTCAGCAGGCCTAACATAACCTTTGGGAAGTCGTCGATTGGGAAATTGCACATTTGGGAAATTGTCACTTTGGACTGGGGCTTTAAAAAAATAGGAATGGGTTGTCGCTTTTGGGAAAATGCCTGTAGGGATATACCTAACATCTTAAATTTGACCAACGAGGATTGTCTAACGGACCCTTTAAAATCTTTGTCTGCTAAAGAATACATGAGATATCAATCTTCTTCTCTTTAAAACTCAATAAGTATCAATTGTGTGCTCAGAAAAAACAAAAATTTTTCAAGGTTTAGTAAAACGAAAATATTTTACACATTAACAACCAGATATTTTACACATTAACGACCAGATATTTTACACATTAACGACCAGGTATTTTACACATTAACGACCAGATATTTTACACATTAACGACCAGATATTTTACACATTAACGACCAGATTAAGATTAAAGGGTATGCAGTGAATCTTTAAAGGTCTCTTGAAATCATACCGACAATCTCTTTAATTATTGCAGAAAAAAGAGATAACCTTTATTATTCCTCTGTTCTTGAGATCTGTATGCTTCTCTCGAAATAGATTAAATATGTTCAGTCTATCCAGAAATACAGATTTAGCAGAAGTCACGTCAAAATTCTACAAATATCCATTTCTTAACTTTTACTATTGAAACCTTAATCTGATCAAAAATTTTGGAAAAAAAACTTTAATTTAATAATTTATCTATTATTTCTGAAGCAAGAAATGCGCAAGTCACTTTTGCAGACCGAGAAACATTACCAGAGCTGAAAACTTTTGTATTTGATACCCTTAATCTTTTGATATTATACTTCTTAATCCTCTCTTTTGGATATCACTCCTGGATTCCGACCATTGAAGGTTTTCGCATTAATCGCGCACAAAATTTCAAAATTTCTCGGCTTCTGATTGGCTGTCCGGTTTCTACAATCGACATTCTGATTGGTTACAAATTAAATACTTTCATAGATGTTAATTTAAAATTAAATTGATATAAAGATAACTAAAAAAAGAGATTAAGCATTGATCTCGATATCCACAATTCTAAATTTTTCAGCTCTTTTATCATTTAATTGTTTAATATAAAGATCGTCTGCAGTTTTTGTCCATTAGAAAAAAATTAGCTTTGGTTTCAACACTTTATGGATCTTAGAAAAGCTCATCTCATGGCAAAAGATAGATGTTTAAACAAGTTTTGGTAAGAAATTTTGTCCTTAAAAGTGAATTTGCACATTTTCAGTTTTTCTTAATTGTACACCCAGGTTTGGACGATTTTGGAAGTATTTTTTCTTCATTTTGAACGCTGGGTGACGAGCTTTTAAATTTGCGTGATTTTGCTTCTTGCTAATTTTATTGCAAAATAATTGAATTGTGCAATCACCATATACTATAATTGACAATATACTGTTTGGAAAAAAATATATTTTGTTTTTTTACTGTAAAACTTTGGTTTCTCTTCATGTTTAAAGGCTTGTTCTCCGGGCATTCTTTGTCCGTCAAACTAAATAGAAAAATCAACATTTTTTAAAGTATGATCATGTGGAAAAAATGGAAAAAAAATATTTTGTTAATTTTTTGATTATTTTAGCATATAACACCCCCAGGTAACCCATGAGTGTCCACAAAAATTTCAGCCCAATCTGTACAGTACGCAACATATATATGAATGTCTTGTTCTATTATATTGATGATCATGTATAATGCATAATGATCATATATTATGCATAATGATCATATATTATGCAACATGATCATGTATAGTGATCGCGTTTTTGGTCAAAATACAATAACAACCAGAATAATGCAAAATAAAAATAGACTATACATTATAATCTTTCAATCAGAAACCTCGTTTAAATGGAGTGACCGGCCCGGCAATGTTTTTTTTTATTTATTAAATAACGACGACGAAAAATAAAATAAAAATTATTAATGAAATTAGTAAGTAAAATTACAGTGATAACCAGAAAACTGTAGAGTACGAAGACGATAATAAAGCAATAATAAAGTGTATTTGATGTTGTTATAAAGCAAATACTTCTACTGGTATGTTGTTAAATCACTTATTTAGCGATATGGGTCTGAATATACTGCACAACTGATGTCTCTGATGTTCATTGGACTGTTTAAAGTCGTCTTTTAATTTCGGAGTTTTCTGGTTCTCACAATAGTAAACTTATTAGATGTTTAGGAACATAATTCTCAAAAGAAATTTGTCAATAAATCAATGTTAAAATCAATTATTTCGTTTTCATCATTATATAAAATTTCTTATTTTCTTTGAATTTTTTCGCAGATTTATACAAGTTCTTCAAATGTCGTCTTTTCAATAAAAATTCCAGACAATCTGCAGAAAATCTTTGTGAATAATGAGAGATTATAGAAACTAATAATTGAATAAGATTACTTATTTTTGATGATGAGAGTTAATTTTCATTTTCTCAATCTGTTCCTAAACAACTAATTAGTTTACTGTAAAATTTTTGTTACATTTTTTTGACGACCTTAACTAATAATTTAAAAAAAACTTCTGAAAACATACCCACTCAAATTCATGATTTTAAAAGTCGACTTTGCGCCCAATCCCAAAGTCAGTAAATATACGTCGTAGAAACGTTTTCTATGAGTCAAATGAACCCTAAAAAAATTTTCCACAATACTACATATTAAGTTCAACCCTACCATATATTGCCGGTCACTCCCTTTAAGTTTTTTTAATTTTGCCAAGTGCCAACTCTGTTATGGTTTTGGAATTGAATTCTCGGAAGAAAGAATAATTTTAACTTAGTCATATTTTAGAGTTATATCTAAGTATGGGTAAACCATACTAAAGTCTACATTCAGCTATTTAGATAGATAAGTTCAATCTAAAAAGTCAGGAACAGTCTATTTAAATCTAAAGAACTGATGAGAGTGCTACATATGTGGAAGCTAGGAAGATGAGGCCCGAGAGAATGAGATCACTCCCACTTAAGCTATCTGCTTGAAAAAACCTAAATCTATCGTGCGTCCTTAATTTTATTATCTTTGCAATTGAAAACTATTTCATTTCAGAGTAAATTAAAATGAGGATTCATCGAGTCTTGAGCACTTCATGAATTCAGATATAACAGATGCAAAATTCTAAAGAGGCGTCATTCATAAAAAGTTTGGATAACAACAACTTTAATTCAGTTATTCTTCTCAAATAAAGGTAAAGCATTTATTTGACATTAAAAATTTTTAGAATTATCAGAATCAGGGACAGTCATTAGAAGGAAAAGAAAAAGGAAGGGGAGAAACGATGACAAGTCGGCGAAGAATCAAATCAGAACTTTTCTGTATCAACTATGTCTAATTTATAAGGATAAAAATTCAAAAATAATAAATTGTAAAAAAAAAAAATTTACAATTTGAATTTCGTAAAAAAACTTTTTTTTTGCAGTTTTTGCAGGATAGAAATTTCATCAGATCAAAAAGTTTTATTTTTCCAAAAAAAGAAAAACAACTATCGAAATGAATTAATCAGCTTTCATGTATTAAAAAGGGAAAAATTATTTTATTTTATGAAAAAGTAATAAAAAGGTTGTTTTGATTATTGTATAATTTTTAGTTAATTTTTTTTAATAAATAAAAACAATACTTTTCATCTACCTTCGATTCCTTGATAATTTTGGCATTTTAAAATCTAAGAAAAATACATTTAATAGTATTATGAAACCACTGTGTAGTGGATACATACAATGTTTCTTAAAAACTAATTTTCTAATAAAAATGTACATGTGCAATGTGCATCTAGTGTTATTCATCATGTTTAACAAATAAAATAAATTTAAATCAATTATTATCAGAATTAAACACTTTTAAACCTAGAAAAAATCTAGAAAGTTCTAGATAGTTCTCTAATAAACACTTAAAATTTGACATTTGTATTTTGTTCATAAAAAATGAATTAGATGATAAGTAATAATCATCTTTAATATTTATTCAAATTAACACGCTGAGAATACAAAAAAATAATGTGCCAATAAATTTATTTCATTTCAACAAATTGAAATAAATAAATTAAAGTTTGCTGAAGAATAATATCGTGAACTCTGAAGCCACTATCAATACATGCACATTTGATAAGCCAGAAATAAGAATTATGCAAAATAAAATTGGATTGGTAACGTAATTTGATATAAATATTCATCAGTTAGTGATTTCAACGTTTTTAAATTCTATTTTCAAAATTGTTTATTTTATAATTATAATATGTAATTTGTTATTTGGATATAAACTTACGTCTGACAGTTGTCTTCCCTTTAAACAGTTTTAACTCTTATGGGCATGAGTCTCTCCAAGGAGTATGAAATAGAAGAGAGATACAACTGACTGATTATACATGCTTTGCAGACGGCACTTCATTTGTATAAGAAATATTTGTCTGATGTACATACAATAGCCAAGTATACAATAACTTATTCTAAATATTCCTTATACAAATGGAGTACCGCCTGCAAATATATAATTTATATTATTGATGCAAATTGATAAAAAATGGAGATCTATCATAAACATTAATAAACAAGTACAGATACATCCCCAACGTTGACACAAATTTTTTAAAAACTTACTGAGAACAGATCGGAACAGTAGGTGCCAAAGCTAAAGGGAGAGGGGGGTCGCTCAATCATTAATCCCTACAGTGTTATTCTTATTTCTTTCCCATTCTAGATTGGTATATTTATCTGTTATGGTTTTGGAATTGAATTCTCGGAAGAAAGAATAATTTTAACTTAGTCATATTTTAGAGTTATATCTAAGTATGGGTAAACCATACTAAAGTCTATATTCAGCTATTTAGATAGATAAGTTCAATCTAAAAAGTCAGGAACAGTCTATTTAAATCTAAAGAACTGATGAGAGTGCTACATATGTGGAAGCTAGGAAGATGAGGCCCGAGAGAATGAGATCACTCCCACTTAAGCTATCTGCTTGAAAAAACCTAAATCTATCGTGCGTCCTTAATTTTATTATCTTTGCAATTGAAAACTATTTCATTTCAGAGTAAATTAAAATGAGGATTCATCGAGTCTTGAGCACTTCATGAATTCAGATATAACAGATGCAAAATTCTAAAGAGGCGTCATTCATAAAAAGTTTGGATAACAACAACTTTAATTCAGTTATTCTTCTCAAATAAAGGTAAAGCATTTATTTGACATTAAAAATTTTTAGAATTATCAGAATCAGGGACAGTCATTAGAAGGAAAAGAAAAAGGAAGGGGAGAAACGATGACAAGTCGGCGAAGAATCAAATCAGAACTTTTCTGTATCAACTATGTCTAATTTATAAGGATAAAAATTCAAAAATAATAAATTGTAAAAAAAAAAAATTTACAATTTGAATTTCGTAAAAAAACTTTTTTTTTGCAGTTTTTGCAGGATAGAAATTTCATCAGATCAAAAAGTTTTATTTTTCCAAAAAAAGAAAAACAACTATCGAAATGAATTAATCAGCTTTCATGTATTAAAAAGGGAAAAATTATTTTATTTTATGAAAAAGTAATAAAAAGGTTGTTTTGATTATTGTATAATTTTTAGTTAATTTTTTTTAATAAATAAAAACAATACTTTTCATCTACCTTCGATTCCTTGATAATTTTGGCATTTTAAAATCTAAGAAAAATACATTTAATAGTATTATGAAACCACTGTGTAGTGGATACATACAATGTTTCTTAAAAACTAATTTTCTAATAAAAATGTACATGTGCAATGTGCATCTAGTGTTATTCATCATGTTTAACAAATAAAATAAATTTAAATCAATTATTATCAGAATTAAACACTTTTAAACCTAGAAAAAATCTAGAAAGTTCTAGATAGTTCTCTAATAAACACTTAAAATTTGACATTTGTATTTTGTTCATAAAAAATGAATTAGATGATAAGTAATAATCATCTTTAATATTTATTCAAATTAACACGCTGAGAATACAAAAAAATAATGTGCCAATAAATTTATTTCATTTCAACAAATTGAAATAAATAAATTAAAGTTTGCTGAAGAATAATATCGTGAACTCTGAAGCCACTATCAATACATGCACATTTGATAAGCCAGAAATAAGAATTATGCAAAATAAAATTGGATTGGTAACGTAATTTGATATAAATATTCATCAGTTAGTGATTTCAACGTTTTTAAATTCTATTTTCAAAATTGTTTATTTTATAATTATAATATGTAATTTGTTATTTGGATATAAACTTACGTCTGACAGTTGTCTTCCCTTTAAACAGTTTTAACTCTTATGGGCATGAGTCTCTCCAAGGAGTATGAAATAGAAGAGAGATACAACTGACTGATTATACATGCTTTGCAGACGGCACTTCATTTGTATAAGAAATATTTGTCTGATGTACATACAATAGCCAAGTATACAATAACTTATTCTAAATATTCCTTATACAAATGGAGTACCGCCTGCAAATATATAATTTATATTATTGATGCAAATTGATAAAAAATGGAGATCTATCATAAACATTAATAAACAAGTACAGATACATCCCCAACGTTGACACAAATTTTTTAAAAACTTACTGAGAACAGATCGGAACAGTAGGTGCCAAAGCTAAAGGGAGAGGGGGGTCGCTCAATCATTAATCCCTACAGTGTTATTCTTATTTCTTTCCCATTCTAGATTGGTATATTTGTTCAAAAGCGATCGTTTTTAAAAAACGATCCTATCAAAAACGGTCACAAATCGTTTTTAAAAAAACGATCGTTTTTTCCAAAAACGAAATGATCGTTTTTGAAAACGATAGAAAAACGAAACAAAAAACGATTAACAAACTCTACCCACAAGGAATGAGACTTCAGAAACGACTGTACAAATTTTCGATTTTAGGTATTTTGCAAACGGATCTTTCCCAAGTGGCAACTTCCCCAGGGTATTTTCCCAATTTTTCCCCATTGCAGCCTCGGCGCCGATCAGAGAGCCTAATTAACCTAACCTGTGGGAAGTTGCCGCTTGGGAAATTGTACATTTGGGACGTTGCCAATTCTGAAGTCGTTTTTGGGAAAATTTATCCATATATTGCAACTTTAAACATTTTCTTCTTTGCAAAATCATTAAATGAGCCATTTAATGGCAATATTCAGGACATCATACATTAACCTTAAAATTGTCATATTTTTATGACAATATTCAGGACATAAGACACAAATTAACCTTAAAATTGTCATACCTTCGATCATAACACCTTACTGTCATTTTTTATTTGTCATCAAGGTTTCACATATCATTGGGAGTGCATTTCGTCAATATTACGTAAGCTTCACTTGTTAGTTTAATTTTTCTGTTAATTAAAAAGTCTCAGTATTTCATTATAGTTTCATTCAGTCACTGAAACTTCATTTGTTGGTTCAGTTTCATTTATGCCATTAGCTCTTTCTCATGTCATTAGCACATTTCTCTTATCCCTATATCTTTACAACCTGATGGTTTAAACCTATAATATTTCAATTTTAGACTATTTGATCTAGCATAATTCATAGTTTGAAATATCAACGGTCTACGACATCGGGTTGCAAAGATATAGGGATTTAAAAATTAGAGTTTGTGGCGAAAACTCGGTTCCGTTATCTAGTTTTTAGTTTTTTTGGTCGTGTTTTTTATCTTTAGCTCTTTAGGTAATTTACTTATTCATAACAAGCTTGGGAACCCACTCAACTTAGAATCTCAGGCTGAGAACATTCCCATTGATTCTCCCGAGTTCCCCAATCAAATTTTGAGGCAAATCGGTCGAGTTATGAAATGACATACAAACAAACGAACAGAGATTACTACTTTGTACAGGAAAGCTACTACTTTATCACTCCTGTATGCCGAGTTCATTTTCGCCTGATCCAATCAGGGTTCAGTCATGTGTTCTATCTATCTCATTATCTCATTATCTAATTAAAATATGAATCCTTCAATCGGCGCTATCAGTATATGGAAATATTTACTTCTACTGAAACTATGGTGCTGTATTTCTGTTCAAGACTGTTCCACTCTTATTCCTATATACCATTTTATTAAAGTTAAAATAAATAGAAATTACAACTTTTTGGCAGGAAAGCGATTTTCAATACATTATACAGTAATAACCAGAAAACTCTGGAATAGAAAGAAGACTTTTAAACTCAAATTATGACTTTAGTTAGTCTGATAAGCACGGGAAACAGAAGTGGTCCGTTTAAATTCACTTGATTTGCGATTTAATAAGTGTCTAGTAGAACTATTTGCTTTCTAACAACATTAAAAACACAAAAGTATTGCTACAAAGTCGTCTTCTTAATTAGGAGTTTCTGGTTATGACTGTTGGAATAACAATTTTTAAGCAGCTCAAAGGAGTTATGCGCGCATGCCACGTTGAATTACAAGACTGAGAGAGAGAACCTGTTCCAGCCGCGTCGCTCGGCCAACTAACTTGTCCTTGCCGCAACGGTCGGCCCAGAATGTGCCTTAACCTGACCTAACCCTAAAATATATAATCTCTATCTTTCTTGTAATTAAACGCGGCAAGCGCGCGTAACTCCTTTAGACAACTGCTTTTTACTAGACGGGATGTTTATATTTTTGGAGGGAAAATGTTCAGCCTTTCGAAAGTACAAAGAAGTGTTCAAGAAAATAAGCTTAAATTCTTGAATAAAGAATTGAAAATACTGTTTGGTTGTGATGAGATTAATTTTTATAAATACAATAAATATTTGAACATCGAACGAATATGTTTTTGTGAACGACAATAATATCAATTTTACTCTGCACATACACGTGGAAAACTAACGCAAATATTTTGGCACATTTATCAGCTATAATTCAAGGAAATTCTCTGGTATGAATTTGAAAAAATTAATATAAAAGACTAGAAAATTTTTTCTAAACCGTCGTTGCTCCATCTCTAGAAATATCATAGAATGAGAAAATATCACTGGGTGTCCGGATTTTTTTTACGCTTTTTATCCCTTCTTTTGGCTGCTCATCAGGTTTTAATCCTTCTCTTGACTCCTTGTCAGGTTTTAATCCTCCGTCTGAAGGTTCTTCGTCGTTATCGTCACTGGATTCTTTACTTTTATGAATGTCAACAACAGCTTCGATTCCTGGAAAGTTAAACATTTTGAGACTTAGAGGATGTTAAGTCTTTGCCACAAACTCATGCAACCTGGTGGTGAAAACCTTTGATATATTGAAGTTAGATTATTTAAACAAAAGAATGCAGAGTTTGAAGCAATTAGTCTAAATTCCTTTGTTAGCACGTATTTGTTTCATATTTTCTATTTTTATTCAATTTCAACTACAAAGCATAAAACTCAAAAAAAAACTATAGATTGCCAAAGATACTAAAAAACGAACGTTTAAGAAATTTTAGTACAAAAAGAAATAAGTCGGATAAATCACGAAAATTTTTCAGGACAAATGCTTTCAATATTAATAAAGAACGAAAAAGGTGAATATTCTATTAAAATTATATTAATGAAGGACGGGGTGTACCTGAATGAATCGTATGTTCCTGCTGACTACTGGATTCAAGGCTAGCGTTCAGCTCACTAGTAAATATAAATCTTTATCGGAACCTTACAAAATCTGGATCTCAGTTTTTGCCACAAACTCAATTAATCTAATTCATTCAACTTTGCAAACTGATGATTTAACAGGAATGACATTGGATTTCAAAGATATAGGGATTAGAAAATCTGAGTTTGCGGCAAAAACTCAATTCCTTTCCTGGATACTATTGTTCACTAATTTTTTTGCATTTTTTTCTAAACTTTATGTTTAGAGTAAAAATTTACAGTTTTTTGTTGTTGATAAATGTTAAAAGAAAAAATCTATTTAAAAAATCTGTTTCAGAATAAGTTAAAAATCAACGAATGATGTAGCCGCGTGCAGTGTTTTTCTTGTAAATACAGATAAAACAGACTTTCCTATAACCAAATCTAATAATTTGACCAAGGACGGTAAACTACCGTCCTTAGTTCAAATCTTGAATTACTGATTCAAAGTTAAAGATTCAGTGATTTAAGGATTTGAATCGCGCGGTGGTAGGAAGTTCAGCGACCTCTCCAATTAATTAAATTCGGTCCCAGGGTGGTTACCTCTTCACATCCCTTGAAGACGACCTACAGTTCTGTTCTATCCTGACGGATAAGCTAGATGCACGCTGGTCAGATTGTTGACGGTTGAAGGATCCCTTGTTAGGGGATACGGTTTCTCTATTAGGTGATAAGGACCCATTTCGATTTTCCCCTGAAGATCTTGATGTTGAAAGGATTTGAATGTGCTGAGATATTCTGAAGAATTTTTTTTTTATATTCTACTATCACTTTCATTAACTATAGTTATTACTATACTATACGATTATCATTGTTATTATCACTATCATTATTATTATCATTATCATTATGATCATTATTATTATTACTATCATTATGGTCATTATAACAACCATTTTCAATACTATCATTATCATTATCATTATCATATCATTATGATCATCATTATTATTACTATCATTATGATCATTATCACAACCATTATCATTACTATCGTTATCATTATCATTATCATTATCATTATCATTATCATTATCATTATCATTATCATTTTCATTTTCATTATCATTATCATTATCATAATTATCATTTTCATCATTATTTTCATTATCATTAGCATTATTATCATTACTATCATTATCGTTATCATTATCATTATCATTATCATTATTAAAATGATTATTTTCATAATCATTTTCATTTTCATTTTTATTTTTGTTTTCATTATCATTATCATTATAATTATCATTATTATCATCATTATCATTATCATTATTATTATCATCATCATTATAATTATCATTATCATTACCATTATTTTAACAATCATTACCCTTATTATCATCATCATTATCATTATCATAATCATTACCATTATCATTATCATTATCATTACCCTTATTATCATCATCATTATCATTATCATAATCATTACCATTATCATTATCATTATCATTAAAATTATCATCATTATAATTATCCTTATTATTATTATTTCTACCTTGATGATTGTGATGAAACATCTGAAACCTCAGGACTGGCAATAGGGGCAACCTTCCCTCTAAACATTTTAATTTTCAGATTTTCTGTTTATTTAAAATATTATTCAATTGAATTATTTGATATTTGTTTACCTCAGGGTTTCTAGGTGTTGTTGACAAACCACCAGGTTTCTGTGAGTTTCAAGATTATTTTCACTAAAATATAAAAATAAAAAAGTTTTTAGTTAAAGGGATTGTCATTGATATTCATCCAGAGGTCTACACTTTTGAATGAGATAGTGCTGATCTATTTAACTCCTAAACTTGATATCCACATGGAACCTTTTTCAAGTGCGTAATCTGTGAAAAACAGCTAACTTATATTTTTACGACGTGTGGATTCAGTGTGGCCTCTGAATGCAGTTGGACTTTATTTAAAAAGGAATAACTTTAAATATGAACAGAGCTCGGGACTCAAGGTGGACTAGGGTCAATTTGAATTTGAACCGGACCGACCGCACCACTTGTACCAGCCTTAGTGATGCGCGGCAAGTACCGCCCCGACCAAATCCTATGCCAGTCCGGTTGTAACGTTGATGGCACGGCCAGACATGTTGCAGTGACCGGCCTATCACGGCTTATTTTACCTACACTATTAGCTTAGTTTAATGTGTCGAAATTTAAACCATACCTGACGGATTTACAAAGGACTTCTGTTAGCTCAAAACTTGTTTCTAAATATCTTTCACTAACCAACTGAAATGTAAATTTAAAAATTCTTAAATTTTTTTTTCATAATGAAACTGTTCTTGTTTTAGTTTTGTGGGTTTTGACATCCTAAATTTTTAATTTTTGTTGTCTAGGTCTTTGATAATTCAAACTTTAATGGAATTTATGTAGTTTAGAATATCAAAGGTTTACACCATCTCTAGCAAATATATCGAGATTAAACAATTAAATTTTGATCCTCACCTTATTATCACAGATTGGAACTACATCTAGACTGGACCCCAGGGTTGGATTGGAAGAGCTGGGTTGTTTGTTTTTACAGGAAACCGGTTCTACGTTAACCGTAAACAGTGAAGAGTGCTGGATTTTAGCGTACTGCTTTCGTACCTGCCACAATAGTTAATGTATACATTATATAAAGAGCGTTCTATATCATACTCTATTATATCCAAGCTTTAACGCCAAAATACGCACATAATAATAATACTTGGAAAACCTGGTATTTTCTGCAAGAAATTTTCATTTTTTAAAAATTATTCATTCTTTTTAGATTGTTCAGCTTGGCCTATTAAATCTCAATTTTAAAGCTGTGAAATAGGAAGATGACAGCTATGATTTGACTCAAGTTAAGAATTAAAAGACGAAAAAACATGAAACGCAGTAATTGTATTGTTGTTTTTTTTAGACCGATTTGATTTGACAGGTTGTTTTTAGGCAACTGATAATTTTTTACTTCAAACAACTTTGAAAACTTATAAAATTGCTCAAATATTGTTTTTCTAGTCTTCAGTCTTATGGGTATCACTTTACCTATAATATTGTACAATAAAAAGCTATAGATTGCCGAAGATGATAGAAAAAGAACGTTTAAGAAATTTTAGCACAAAAAGAAATAAGTCGGATAAATCACGAACATTTTTCAGGACAATTGCTTTCAGTGGGACCCATTCAGCTGTTGAGAAGTCAAACTAATGTAAAACATTATATTTTATATTAACTAATATTAGCTAAATTAACTATAAATAATTACCTATATTAACTAAACAAACTGTTGAAATGTATCTCTTTATACGAAAAAAAATTTAAATTTTCTTATTAAAAATACATATTTCAACAGTTAAATATCTATTATGGTGCAGACAGATATGTTTAACCAAAGATATTGCATTACGCTGGATGGGACAGCAAATATATAGTTTACGGCTGTATTGGGGAGGAATGTTTAGAAACTTAGACTTAGATAAAACAAATTAACAAACCTGTTCTGATGAATTTTGCGTAAAAGAATCCTCCATTTGCATTGAGGAAGTTGGGAATAGATTAGATTCCCCCTGCTCTTTAGATTTCAATATTGGATCATTGTTGATTGGGTTTAATTGTTTCTTTGAAGGAATTAACTGTATTGATTGTGCCTTGTGTAGTTGTTTACAAATATCTTCCGGACGAGCCGGCTCTGTTTCAGCAGGCTGGGTGGGCTCAAGTTGACCCATGCCGACTTTGTGTACGAGATTAGGTAAACCCGTCCTGGACTTGTGTGCAGAGATGGATTGACCCTTTTCTGCCTGGAGTACAGGGTTATGTAGACCCAACCCGGATTTATTTACAAGGTCAGGCGGACCCGTCTCAGACTTATTGACAGGGTCAGACAGACCTGTACTGGCCTGGCGTGTTGGTCCAACTATAGCTCTTGATGTGTACACATTGTGCCAAGCATGACTACAACAAGCCTAAATACTTAGGAATATAAACCTGTACTGGCATGGCTATCATCTTATAAATTCTTGTACTGACACAGCTATCTTACAAGTGCTTTGACCCCAAGGAATTTTTCCTAAGCACACTTCCCAATGGTAACCAATTCCAAATGGCATTTCTTCTAGTAATTATTCCCAAATGAATTATTCCTTAATTTTATTTTCCCAAACATAAAAGACATGCTTCCTGTTTATAGTGTAGTTTGATTCCATTGCTTTTAAGTACATTTACTATAAAACTTTTGAAAGGCCAGTGGCCACAGCGGGCAAAGTATGTTGGAAATTCTGAAACTTTGGGAAGTTGCTTTTGGTAACATTTTTTAGGCTTAAAATCCTTTTATTATCTTAAACACGTGGAAAACCATGTTAATTTTTCTTCACCATAAATGAGTATAGATTATAATTACAAGTAACTAGAGTAGTACTCTGTTTTGTACGATGATATTCCTTATTAATTACAATTAGTGATGTGCATCGTTTATAAAAACAATGTTAAAGCGATCAAACTATATCAAAAATAATAAATTTTTAATATGACTACTTTCCAGGGATTTTACTTTACAAATAGTTTCTTAGACCAATTTTGCTTACAAAACATCCAGGGCGCACTTAATTGGATCCTTTGTAGGCAAATTGGTCGAGGGAACCCGTGGAAAAGTTAACTTTTAATTCCCCCAAATAATTGTTATAAACAATTTTGTCGCCATTTGAGATGAAAATGCGCGAAGTACGTTAAGTAATATAAACTGTTCCCCAACTGTCTAAATATATCACAGTAAAATTTAAAGAAACCTTATCCCCTTATAAGTTTTATTTGTAACAACAATTAAGAGTACTGTTTATAGTGTATTAAACAATTCTTAACATTTTTTTCGTAATAACGAATATAGAATGTTAGGGATAAACAAATTTGTGAGATATCTATAACATTTATTTTGATCAAACAGTCATGATTTCGAAATGTTTCGGTAGTTCAATATTTTGAACAAAATGTTAGGTTTTTTACAACAGTGCATAGCTACATAATATCTACAATTAATGAAGAAGACGACCTACCTTTTCCAAAGCATCAAGAACACTATCCGGCATATGATCCTGAACAAAATTTATATATTTTTCATTAGAATAAATGATAAATGAAGTAATAAAAGAATCTTGGTGACCTCCAATGATTTTGTAGATGGAAAAAAATAAATAATTTATTTTCAAGAATGATTTCAAACTAAAAGAGTATACATTGAATAATTGAAACAAAAACCATTTCAAAATTTTATAAATATTTAAAGATGAGATGGAAAAAAACTTTGATATTAAGATAAAACACTTCCTGTTTAACTTTTAAAGAAAGAAGAAAGGTTTGAAAGTAGTTTTTGGAAACTTTAAGTAATTGCAAACCTATCAAAGGTTTTAATATATTTAAATAGAATTGTGAAGACGAATCCAAGAATTTCTTTTAAATCCATATTTTTGAGATAAAAATGAGCAATTACCTGCACCATGCATTTAGAGATTAGAACTTGATCGAAATCTCGATTGTCCGCCCAAACTGCCTGGTAAATCGGCTCATTTTTCTTATACCTAGTAAAACATAAATTATAATCATGAAATATTGTTTTTTTTTTGGAATTGTGTAGTCTATTATAGGTACCTTCTATCTTTAGCCTGTTGTCTAGTTAGTCTATTATAAGATAGACTCTAGTACAATAGATGGCAGCGTAGAATTTTTAAACTCTCAGTCCAGCTGTATTCTTACGTCACAAGTGTCAACTTAGTTTGTGTGTCCGACAAAATTATTAATAATAGTGATAATTTTGGAATAAAGTGTTTACCTTACAGAAAAATAAATGCAATTTTATGTGTTCTTTATTTCTGTTTCTACACTTTTTTTATTTAATCTTGGAAAACATGTCAACTAATGTGAAAAAATTTCGTTTGCCTTGTCATATTTGACACTAGTGACGTCATGTATAATTGGTCCATTTCTCTGTTGCCACCTATTTTAATTTATAATCTATTTGNATACTTAGACCTACCAGGATTCGGTAGAGAGGATAGAGTTCGATAACTTTTGTGTGTATAAATATAAACGTATAAAGAAATATTGGAGTAAGGCATTTATTACAAGTAAATGTTTATTTTTTATTGAATAATTATAAGGAGCTATTAAAAAATGGCCCCCCCCCCATTTTTATGGCTTAATATTTGCTTTTACAACGATTGAGAGTTAGGTATAATAGTATAAAACCAATTGAAAATTGTCAAGACAACATTTTATAAATTCTTTTGATGTCTCCGAAACCTTCTATCTTTAGGATGATGTCTGACGATATGTATGATGTTTCCAGGAGGATATAAAGGTTGATGAACTGACAGGTTTATGCTGCTGTCTAGAGGGTGAACGTTGATAGCTGTGGGGCTCATGTTTATTGCCTCGTCCTGTAAATAAGCAATAAGTATACAAATTACACAATATATGACACTAAGCATAATTAATACAGATAAGACGCTTAAAAGGAATATCGATGCGTAATATTAAGTATTGAGTTCGATATACAACATAACACTTTCAATTGCATAGTTTAAAAAAATGTGTATACAATGCACTTTGGATGATGATTTTTCGGCCGCTAGAGACACCTAGCGGCAAAATAACCGTCGTCCAAAGTACATCGTATATATATAAAAAAAAATTAAAAAGGTTATAGTATGTAAACTACATATGAAAGCTTCGAATTTAATTCTGAATCTTAATAATTAGTTTCAAATTTAATTGACTTATTTATAGTTTAGGTGGAATAATCCAATTCCATGAATTTACATGGGTTCTACTTTCTTGGGTATATCTCCCTATAAATAATCAACAGTTAGAAGTAAATTTTTTTGTGATCCCCTATTCAATTTAAAATCAGCCCATACCCCCTTTCATTTCTCGCAAACACTCCCTTTAAAGATCTAAAATATTAGCATTCTAACACACATTCAATTTTAAATTTAAATTTTGAAGTTGAAGCAATCGTTTTGCAATCCCCTCCCTTTTCTTATACCTAGTAAAACATAAATTATAATCATGAAATATTGTTTTTTTTTGGAATTGTGTAGTCT